>NW_027203105.1:40000-108361 GCF_024711535.1 Dipodomys merriami | reverse complement strand
AATTGTTTAGATTTTCTCTTAAAGAACCAGTTTGTCTATCCCACTACTGAGCTGCTCGGCCTGCCCAGTCTTGTCTTTTAGGCTCCATGCTTTATCTGTGGAGATGTTACAAATGACAGGATTTTTAGCAACATTGTCCTCTTCTTCCTGATGCCATTATGTAGATGCTGTACTAAAACAATATCCCTCTGGAATCAAGACAGTCTGTGCGGTGGAGTTGATGTCAGTGCATTGTTTTAAAAGGCCATGTCATGGGCAGAAGCTGGATAGAAATTTCCAATGATTTCTAGTAATGAGAAAGTCCATGTAGCTTTGGTCAGATGCCAGGAGAGTTCCCCAAGACAACAGGTTCTCCATCTCCTTTGCTGGTTTACCTAAATGTCTAAGGGCTATAGCAGTTGTCTGATTTTTTCTTCCCCTTCTCAATTTGAGGGAAATCTCTGAAGCTGTTGAATGTGACTAACAACTGGAAGTCCTTATCCTTCTCCATGGTTTAAGTGCCCTGGTTTCCTTTGTTTGCATGCATATGTTCAGACACATTCGGATATCTCAGTGGCTATGTGACTCCCAGTTGGCTTTTGAGCAGAACAGATGCAAGTGTTTTCATGCAAGTCAGAACAAAGGAGTAATGGGGCTTGTCCTTGTTTAAGCATTTTGTTACACCCCTTCCCCAAATGAGATAAACGTATATACAGGACAGAGTACCGAAATCAAAGACTGATTGCCAGGGATAAGCCAATGGAAAAAGAAAAATGAAATAAAATTAAAAAAAAAACTAGATACAGCACATTGGTTACAAGTTCAACCAAATAAAGACAAAGGAGTGGGTAACAATGTTTGACAAGAAATATCTTACTCATGCAACTTCATGTAACCGTAACCCTTTGTTAGCACATATTTCCAATTAAAAAGAAAAAGTGAAGGAACATCAAGCTCTGAACAACTTGAGTTGAGCAGGGTTTTTTCCTTCTGGTGTTCAGATGGTATCTTTTGTTCAAAGGGAGACAAGAAATGGGAAAGGGCCCATGAATCTTCTCATGAATCTTTCAGCTTTTACAAACAAATACTCTAGATCATTCCTCGGGTCATCTAGCAAACCCTTGGCTGATTCTAGATTGTTCTAGTTGGTTTCCATTTTGAGAGGATGTGACCAAACTATCCAGAGTTCCTGAGCATCTTCAAGTCCGACTCCACTTGACTCACTGAGGATGTCAGGTTGCCCAGAGAAGCAAGTTTGGCCAGGATCTCCTGAGGAAGCAGACAGGCGGCCTGGGCCGGGTCCTGGCCAAGCAGTGTGTGCACCGCGCAGGGGTCTTTAAAGGCAGAAAAGCTTAGTTGTTGCCAGGTAGGTACTGACCAACCAGGGAGATACGTACTGACCAACCAGGGAGATACGTACTGACCAACCAAGGAGATACGTGAGGCAGTAGGGAACTGACCAGGCCAGGGAGGTGGTGGTCTTTTCTTTAACTCCAGATGGACATTATCATGGCCCTTTTTTTGTGAAACTGCAGTCAGTCTCCTAGAATGGAGTCAGTCCTGTTTGGCATTTCAGAAGGCGGAGAAAAGTAATGTTCTTTTTTTGCCTTAAGATTAAAGTGAACTTTATCTCAGAGTGAAGGGTAATTGGGGTTGTCTACTAAACGTGAGACTGCTTTCTCACTGATTCTATTTGTTTGAGGTTTTGGTCCTAATATAATATCAAATCTGCACTTTGTGCCCTCGGATGTGTGATGGGCAAGTTATGTCCTTGTCATAGCTCGTAAGGTGACATTCTGGCTACTGTACCAATAAACCCCATGGGAGGAGAGACTACATATCTGTCATGATACCCCAATGTCTAGGGCCTCAGTAAACTGAGGAAATGAAGGGTACTTCTCTCTGGATATTGCCTCAGTAGCTAGGGTGGGGTTGCTGTGTCTTTGTGTGCTGCTTCAGCTTGAAAGGAAGTACTTCAGAATTTTTCCCATGCTGCTGGAATGCTCTAGAACCTTCAAATTCTGTGTACACCCTGTGTCTTTGTAGCCACCTAGCTCGTGAGTACTCATCTTTATCGGCTAATGATGCAAGAATTGCATTATTGGAAATTTAGCAGCCTCCCTTGACTGTTGAACAAGACATTTAAAGAACTCTTCAGTTTTCGAAGGGAAACATTGTCTGTGAGGAGCCAAATATCCCCTGGTGGAGAAGCAATCCGAGGTTCTCAAGGAAGATCTATCTTGTTCCTGCGTCCCCGTAGTGCCTTCAAGGATAGAATGGTAGATACTTGTCAATTTTCTTGATACCTAGAAAGTTGGAAGGGCAGACTATTTTTGAGAGGATATATCAGTACCTCCCACAGATAATACCCTTCTCTGGAAACTGTTGAGCTCCTTAGTACTTATTTCCCATTCTATGTGGTCTGGATGTGAGGAATCATTTTTTCCACTGACCCCTGTGGTGAAATGCAGCTCAAATCTGTCTCAACTGGGTATCTTTCAGCTTTCCTGTTTGACACCAGGGTCAGAATCTGAATGACCTTGGTATATTGCTGTAGGATACCTTGAGGATTCTGGGTTGGTGCCAAGGAAAAGACCACTGAGGATTGAGGTACTGCAACTTGAACACTATGTGCTTGCCACTGTGGGGTTTTCTAGCAAACTGTTTGAAACTGCTGGTGAACTTGGGTGTCCAATGGAAAGAACACCAGGAGTCTGCCTCCTGTTCCCATTTGGCCTATGCTAAGTAAACCGTTAACTCTTCTTTGTGATATTTGTGAGGTTGTGCTCTGTTGGTAGAGGATACGGTATCAAGATGGAAAAAAAGACCCTGCTAAAGGTTCAAATACTAAAATCTGAAAAGAGGTTAGAAATTAGGATTAGGCAGAAGATGTCAGATCAGAGTGAACTTGGGGGGGAGCTTCAGATAGAGCAGCAACCACTGGAATTGTCACATGCCAGGGTGGCTAGGATTTCTACAGTAGTTCAGCTTGTAACTCACTGTGGTCTGCTTGTGGACAGACTGTTTTATGTGCCAAACACAAGACTCTGTCTTGTGAAGGATTTGTCTCATGCATTTTCACTTCTTTCATAAGTACACCATTTTGCACTTCAGTTGCAGGCACTCTCCCGACTGATACTTTGCTTGGCATTTAAGATGTAGCAATATTGTCAGGCCTGCATGATGTATAATAGGAGTCTGTCTGCTTCCATTGTCTCACTATAGTATGGGGTGCATGTTCCAGGTGAGTTGTATGGGATTTTTTGTAGTAAATGAGCTATTGTGAAAATGGTGGGATAATGATGTTGCCATAGACAGTTAGGTATGAGAAATGTAAACTCCCATGCAGAATACATATCTGTCATGGTAGGATGAATGTGTCCTTCTCCAGGGTGGAAGGTGAGATGTAATTGCCTTGTCAACCAGACGTGATTTGGTCTAAGTAATGGCACTTCATGGAGAGCTTAGCTTGCTTCTGGTGATGGGTCAGGACTATAATGTGGAGAATATGGTTAGGTTAACTGCTAAATGCAGATGTTGTATCCTTCCAGAGAAGCCATCCTGCCAACTTGATGTTACAGTGCATTCTTTGCACTGAGTGCATCATGCTAAGTACTGAATGAGGTACATCTCGCTTTGGTCACTCCTATTCTGTAGAGCCCTTTTGGCATATCTTACTCAGATTTCCTTGACACTCATGTAATCTTTAGTCTCTGACAAGACAGTGAATCATTTGCTAATTCACATGATTGCATGCACTCCTCTTGCACGCCTTTCTCCCCTTAACAAATGAGTGACAATGAAGTGTATTGGTTATTGAACTTTTGTCCCTGGGGACTTTTCCCTTAGAAGTCATAAGGGTGTCTCCAAGGACCCATGCTGTGATAGTGGTCTATTTTAGTTTGGTTTTATATATGGAGTCATGTGTAAAATCATGCATGAGTCATAGATGAAGCAAATAATTTTTTCCTAGCTTCTCACTGAACTCAAGCTGAAGTGAGTTGACAGGTCTTAGAGGTACAAGGGATTTGGAACCAAGGAGCCATCTAACCTTGTAACTGGAGTCCTCTTCACAATGCACAGGTCTTTGAATTCATGGAATGGAGCAATATTTACCTGAATGATGAATGTTTCTCAAAATCTAGAGACTGCCAAATTTACACTTCATTTCAGAAGAGAAACAATGTTGCCATCTGTCCTTTAATCTGAGAGTTGGAAGTCTTTGGATGCCTTTAGATAGGCACTGTGAAGAGCAACCTTCAACAGCTAGGTGAGAATCCTTTGTGTTTCTCCTGCCTGAAGAATTTTAGAAATCTTAGAGGAACTTCTATTTGTATCCTCTTAAGATTTCCAAGTATTTGGACTTCAACAGTTGGTTAGGGCTCTTCCACATTTTCAGTGTTGACATTCAGGGTTGGATGATCATCACAGTGGTAGAATGTTCTGTGCATTTTATGGTGCTTATTCCTTGACTCCTATGTACTGGAAGTCTGTACTCCAGTAAAATATGACCAATGAGTTGCACTTTCTAGGCATGTCCAAAGAAACTATCTCTAACCCCACAGGTTGGGGCTTGGCTTAATGGTACTCAAAAAAATGAAGTGTTTTGAGTTAATCCTCCCTTAGGCTTTTATGGATGGTATGTTAGATACCTAATACTTTTTGTCCATAACCTTATCATTCTAAGAAAGTATATTTTCTAAGTTCTGGTTGGTGTCTCTCCTGGGGAAAGCTCCCTTAGTTTGGTTCCTGTGTCTCAGGACTTGATTTTTTTGTGTGTTCTTTTTTTCCTAAGGAATTCTTTGACCGTTGGACTTTTGTCATGAAACTTGTAGGTCTGATGTCTTCATTGTGCACATTCAAGCCCACACCAGTTACTATTTGGGGCTCTGTACCTGAATGACTGTGGTCTCCATTTGTGTGACCCATTCTGGGTCTTACATAGTTTGGGCAGATGCCAAGTGGAGAACTGTGCTGCCTCTGGCTAAAACTGTGGCTGACATAAAGACAGTTCCTGAAGTAGTATTGTATGCAAAGCTCTTGAAATCAAGAAACAAATGTTTCCTGTACAACTAAAAATGTGCCATATACCTATCACGAAGCAAAGTTCAATTTCATTGGAAAGTATTACAGATTGGAGGGCCTTGCTCAGTGGTACTCAAGGAGCTGTGAGTCTTACAACCATTCTGCCTTGGGCTTTTATGGCTAATGTGCTGAATGCTTTTAAAGTATATGTTTAGCATATTCAGAATTGCTCATCAAAGCTGACTTTCCTTGGAGTCACCTTTAGTTTGGCTTAGGATGTATGATCTTGACTAGGTGTTATCTTAGTACAAAGATATTCTCTTGGTGTTCCTCAGAATCTAACCTTCAGTTATGCTGTGTATGTACGGAATGTTTAAGTTGTGATTGTAAGTGTGGTACCTGAATAAGTTTATAAACCAAAGACATTCTTGTTGAGCCCATAACAGCTTCCCTGTGTATCTGAAGCTGGAAAGGCATGAGCAGAGCTTTTGATCACTTAGGATCACACAGAAGAACAGACATGTCAGGGCATTCATTGCAAGGATTGACCTGACATGATTTGACTGAAAGGGTAGGCTGGATCAAGGTTTTCTCTATACAAGATGCCTATAAATTGATTGCCTACTGAACACTAAATCTCTGCAGACTCAGCTTGTTGGAGGGGCTAGTGAACCCTGGTAGCTGGTTACTAAGGATTATCTGCCTTCAAGACATGTCCATTTGAGTAAATCAGGTTGATTTTCACAATGTAGTCTCAGTGGCCTTGACTTGGCCATAGGAGGTCTGAAACAACCATAAAGACCTATCTCTTGACCCACTGTAACAATGAAATGTACAAGACACTATATTGAAAATGAACTTTACAACTTTGGTGGGGTGGGGAGGGTTGTGGAGCTGGGGAGGTAGGGAAGGAAGGGAGGGTAGGGGAAAAACAAAGGAGATGGGAAATGTACTTATTACCTTACTCATGTAACTGTAACCCCTCTGTACCGTATTTTAACAATAAAAAAATTTAAAAAGATCCATCTCTCTTGAAGCAGTCCATCTTCAAATGAAATCTACATTTTCATGTTACTGTCATGTGACTGTCCGTATCGCCTTGAGCTGGCATGTAAGTTGTATATGTCCATTCTATCCTCTGGTTAGGTCATTGGGTGCCATTGGGGATAATTAGAAACTTGGCTAGCTGCGTCTAGATGTCAACTTGATATTACCACAGAATCTTCTGAAATCCAGTATAATCAGTGGGTTCTCTCCTTTCAGATATCCTGTGACTTCTTGGAAATCATAGCTTGGGAGAATACTTCCATTGGCTATGATTGCCTTTACACTATTTAAAGCCATGATTCTTGAGGATCATCACTTAGTAGGCTCTGCTATAGGTAGCTGTGCTATTTCTAGAAAGGTCTCTCTGAGGGGAAGATCCTAACTATGGACTGTAGTCCTACTAGATTGGTCATTGGTGTGGCCTTATGTCTTTGATTTCTTCATAGACCTGTAGGATTTTTCTCCAGTAGATCAGGTTGCTTCATAAATGTCTTCTATTCTCCCATGGCCCCAGTATTGTGCATTTGTGGAATGTCTATGGTCAACTATGATTTCTTTTAGGAGTCTCCTCAAATACATGTGCCTGGCTTGCTTCTGAGCTAGGGAACAGTTGACCATGAATAGTCACTTGGAGTGGTGGCAAGTGAGCTACTTCTGCCTTTGTCCCTTGGTGCCAGATACTCTGTTGAATTGTGACTGTGCTACTTAAATATACTTGAATGACAATGTGTGCTACTTCTTGGAGTGCAAATGTTGAATGCATAATTGAGAACCATTTTAACTCTTGAGTTTTACAGCTGATCATACAATTGTTGGCTACTCATGTAACTTTTCCAGCAAAGTGTAAGCCCCGATCTGTGGGCCATCATTATTTACAGGCTGAATAGAATGCTTAGGGAGCAAATCTGGTTAAGTACTTATGGGTAGGGAATTAATCTACTGGGAATGTATCTGTGTTGAAACCATATAACTGGCTTTTCTAGGACTGCAGAATTCCACTGTAGCTAATCTAAGCAGCCAGTAGTTTAGCTACCATGAATAGAGCTATTGTTGGAGTGTGTCACTGATCATTTGAGCTGGAAGGTGCAGAGGTGGTAGTAAGTAGATTAGTGTTCACAAATGGAAGTTCTTTCTACTGAAGCCATGTCCAGCTTTCATCTGAAACTGTGGCTGTTTTGCCTTCAACCACTCTAAGCTGACTTGATGGCTATATTAATGCATATCAACTGGTAAAATCAGTTTGTCTTAATTGGTCATGCATTCTTCCCAGAGGTAGGTGTTCTCACTAGAGAGCAAATAGTGTAATCTTTTCATGCCCTTACCCAAAATAGAAATTCATAGCCTAACTTTGGACTACTTTTTTTTAACGTGTATTAATCTCTTAGGAATGTCAATTCAGTGAGACGCAATAGGAACAATATTATAAACCCTCTCCAATGTGCAATTAAAGTCTGAACTTTGTTCCAGGTAGGAGCTGAGGAAATAGGCATGTTCAGGTTGCATAGGATGTTTTCAAGACTGCTGACCTTTCTACTACAGAAAATGATTGAGAGTACTGATGTCGGAGTAACTTTTATATATGGTCTTTGAAGGTCACTTGTTCTAGCTGGCAGCCATTTTAACCTAGCCTTTTTTATCCCTCCTGCTATCTGTATTCTCAGGTTTGGGAATAGAGGTAAACTAGGAAAGAGGTTACTGGTTTAACAGTGGAGCCAAGGCAGGGGGAGGGGGGCCTACAGCTTGTGTCCTCTAATGCTTTTGCGAAGTCCTCATACAGATGATTGTTGCTGGGACCTTCGATCTCATGCAATCATGTGGTGGATAGAGCTCAGCTAATGATAACTTTAGGCTCTGTGGTCATTTGATGCTGCATGGTTAAGTGTTCCCCCTCTACCAGGGTCTAGCTGTGGGCTAGAGTGGATTTTACAAAAGCTTATGGAAAAGTTAGGTGATGCCACTCATGATTTTTTCCTATACACTTGGACACTTCATAGTGACCTATATGATACTTTCCCCCCAAGATACTGATAGGTGGCCCAAGCTTGATAGTTCACTGGATCTTTAGAGATAAAATTGCACTGGGCTTGCATTGATAGATCTCTGCATCTAGGCTACTCCCAGAAGGAATTACCTTAGGTAAGGATGTCTGAAGCTGCCTGCAGATGTACCTAAAAGCAAAAGACAATCTGCAGATGACCCTTGCAGCAGCGGGGCGGGGCACAGGGGACATCATGTCCTCTCTTGATAAAATATCTGGGTGATATCTTGGAGTGCTACAGACCACGATCAGCATTTGCTCTGCTGCTGTCCTTTCCATCCTAGATTATACTATGGATCCCTTACTTGCTGATCTTAATGCTAGCTCTCTTCCCGTCCTACATTTATAACGGAGCAAACCAGTGTTGAGCAATGCCAGTAGTGATGGAGCCATCACAAATGCTGGCTATGAATTTCTGCTGACTGTCTGCCGGTCATCTTGTTTTAGAGGGAAGAAAATACAACTGGGGAGTGTTTTCCCTAGAGTGTTAGGGTAAGATTCCTTTTAAGAACATTTTCTTCAGGTTGAATAGACTATTATTTCTAAATCTATTTTTACTAATCTTGGCCATCTGCACAAGGTACACTGTGGTTTTTAAGTATGGAGAATATGATGAATCCTTGGATCACAGCTGACATGACCAACAAAGGATGGAGTCCGTTAACTTGGGCAGTCTTCTAAGACAAGAATGAGACTATCCTCAAAGCACAAAAGCCCAGACAATATAGCCAAACAGACATGTATACCCACAAGTATGGGAGATTTGGAGGCTCTAGGTAAAACACAACTTTTAATGTTTAACCTTACTTTCTCACCAAATAGCCAAATGGTTACCTTTCTCTTTGGCCATCTTCAAGAGCTAGACCTTCAGAAAGGGAAAATGATCCTTTCAATTATGTGTACTTTGGATGTACATGGACCTGCTGGGCTACTTCATGAACAGACTTAATTTTTCTGGTGATTTGTCCATAAATCTTGGGCTTTTTATTAGCAACCATTTTCCCTTTCTCTTTGAATATACTTGTCTAGAGGCTTATAGTAGTACCAGAACATGAGATTGCTTCTGGCAGTTGATGTTTCTGGCATTTGATACTTTTAAAGGAATCAATTTGGTGCATGTCCTCAAGTTATTTAGCGGGCACAACTCTTGTGTAGTTGGATTTGTTCTTGCTCTTGTTCTTGGTTTGGAAGGAAATACGGGGACCTATGTCCCTGGAAAGCTGCCTTTTGTCATTAGCTTCTTTACTTGTCTAATTCTTTGAGGTTTTCTGGACTGGATGCAATGTGGATAACACTGTAATCCCAGTTTCTGGGAAGAGAGAAATTGAGAGAACTGGGCAAAAACTTAGGGAGATTGGATATCAAGAGAAAAATAAAAGTGGTCCTTGCCACTACTATGTAGGAGACGTACATAGGAGAATCCAAGCCCAGCCCCCACCCCAAGAAGGGAAACCTTCTCTGAAAAGTAAAAGGGGGCTGAAGGTGTGGCTCAAGTGGAAGAAAGCTACTTAGGAAGCGCAATGCCCTGTGTTCAGAATCCCTGTACTACCAAATTGAGATAGAATTACTTCATCATAATTTTGTATGAACCAGTACTACTTGTTGACAAGGCTTTTATCTAAGGTATGATTTTTGGCTTGTCAAAAATCACCTGACTGTTGCTATGTGGGCTACTTCTGGGCCCTTCTGTCCCATGTCATTGTTCTTTGTGTCTGTTTCTGTGAAGTAACACTGTTTTTGTTACTGTGGCTTTGTAGTATAATGTGAAGGATGGTATTGGGATACATCGAGTATTACGGTTTTTGATTAGGATAACATTTTCTATTTTCAATTTCAGTACTTGTTTTTCTATTTTAGTGAAGAATGACCTTGAAATTTTGATGGGAAGTGTGTTGAATCTGTAGAAGACTTTCAGGACAACATAGCAATGTTGACAATATTCTGCCAACCATCTTACTGGGAGATTTTCTCCATCTTCAAATGAAGCTACTGTCCATGCTTCATAAGGCTGATAGTTGTATCCAGCCAGCTCTGCTTCCATCCCTTTGAAGCTACAGGACTGAAATGAGTTTTCTGTTGGCATCACTGCCTATAGTCAAAGGGCTTCTTTAATCATTGTCTTAAAATAAGGCGTTCTATGGCCACATTTATGGAGAAAGAGTTACACTTAAAAATTTTCATTTCCTTAAGTGGTAGATTTTTATTTAAAAGCTTGATTTTCTGGTGCTTACAGAGATCTCTTACTATATGCTAGAAATCCATGATTGTAGGTTTGGGAAACTATTTGCTCCCCAGCTTATAAAGGCTTCCACTTTTTTTTTGACCTGCTGAGTACCAGCTGGTTACATCAATTACTAGGTTCTTAAAGGTGTAAAATGGCACGTAAGACTTCGTATTGATAGTTGAGCGGATGCCAATGTTCTCTATCCTTTGTCTGGCCCATGAAACTTCCCTTACCCTCCCCAAACCACTTAGTGGGTCTCTCATATCCTATGTATTCTAAAAGCATCTCTAGTTCTGGTTAATTCCTGGTCAGTCCTAGAGAAAGCACTCACTGGGAGCACTGGGTGCCAGTACTCTTGGCTCAAGGCTCTTAACATGAGTCAAAACAGAAGATCAGAGCAGGGAGAACTTAAGCTTGACAGCCTCGCTGGTGCCTCTATTTCTGACTTCCAGTGTTGGTTTGTTCTGTTCATGTTTATGCTAGCAGTACATAACAGGGCATGGCTCATATTGAGCTAGCACCTCTTGAGGTGGAAGAGTTGACCTTAGGGAATCCTTGTTGCTAAAATTTCCTGTTGCTCCCAAGAATAGAGCAGTTGTGTTCAGCAAAAAACCTGATTTTTTTTTCAGTCACTAGGAGGTCATCTCGGGCAAGGAGTTATTGTAAGTCCCCTAAGTAGAGGGGATGCTAGCTTTCTGTCTGTGGCTATATTAGTGGGTCAGGACCTGTCTGTGACATTCTTTGGCAGCAATAACCTATTTTGTTGCTCCTTAGCAGAATCATCTTGAGATTGCAGGTCTGCTCAGTTTCTCCCCCTGTTCTATTCTGGATCTTCCCAAGAATATTCCTCAATGGACTTCATGCTGTAGAGTACCTTTTAGTTGGCCACTTGGGGAAACTATCCTGCGATACAGCCTTGATGCCCACCACCATGATCAAGCCTATAAGCAAGCACTGAGTGATGCAGGCTAACATCCCAATCCCCATGCACATCTCTACCCATCGTCTGTTTTGTATTGCCCAGCAACATTGCTAGGTGTGACAATGAACCACCTCCATGCAAAGCAGATGCAGTACGTACTGTCTGAAAGTCTGCTTGTTGTAGCTTTCACTTCCCCAACCTTTCAGTCCCTTCAGTGAGTGGGGATATGGTCCAGCGACTGTCAGCTTCCTAGTGTGGCTGGCATACCCTGAAAATGGTATCACCTACCCATCTTGGCATATTTCTTCCAAGTGAACACTTTGAAAAGGTGTAGTAGGTTGACAAAAATGGAAGCAAGAAGAAAAGGATGCCTTAGGATTCTAACTGAACTTCATGTGAATGCTTGTTTCCTGGGGTTATTCAGAATTGATATTCCTGAGTTTTCTTTTATAGTACCTTATCCTGGTGCTTGCCTAGCTTTGTGAGCTGAGCTGTCCATGAAGTAGGTTTTATCTGAGCCATAACTGCCTCCCCCCCCCCCATCATAGTGTACTTTGACTTTGGCTTCTAGTAGAGTATCCGGAAACTCATTCAGGAAAAGAGGAATGAAATTATTCTAGTACCATCAGTATCTAGATAGGGTCTTCTTAAACTATGATTGTATGAGTTTCCGTACAACATTTTTGATTTATGAATTCCTTGTTATGAAAATTTCCTTTTTAAACTCACAAGAAATGAGTAGCTCCACTCAGAAAAGGTCTTGCTTTTTACTCAGTAAGAGGCCATCTGGTAGAGGAGTGCCCTTAAGTCCCAGAAAGGGAAAAGGATGCTAGTTTCACTGTTAGTCTATCTACAGGCCTGGGAACTGAGTTCTCTATTCGATAAGGCCCAAGTGGTCAAACATCTTATACCTACTATTGAGTCCACTCATGCTCTTGATTACACTTCAACCTGGCAACATAAGGATTACTTGGTAAATGGGTCTGCGTTGTGCTGAAATATGTGTAGGCATCCAGAAGTTCATGTTACCTCCAAAGTCCAAAAATTCTTGAAACACATGTACTCAGTGCCAGATGCAAGGTAGAGACTTGCGACTAACTTCAGAAGATGTTCCCATAGGCACAGGCCACTGGTACAGCAGGACCAAACCTTGGGGAAACAATGGTCTTCTCGTAGTACTTGTATATCCTGGTAAGTCGTGCAAGGTCTTTATGAAATGCTGTGGACCCAATGGAGTAAAGAATGAGAATTGATGTAATCAACTTTGAAAAGGCATGTTTATGTCCATGTCCATGGTATAGCTTTTATTTTAAATAAGTTTTTTTACTGTGAAAATACTGTACAAAGGGGTTACAGTTTACATGAGCAAGGTACAGCTTTATATGAAGGCAAACTTTAGAGTATGGTAAATAGCCCTTGCTAGCCTATTGTCTTTGTATATCTTCATATTTCATCAAGGTCATAATAGAAAAAGATAAGGCATGGAAATATTTAGTCTCAACGGATTAAATATTTTTTGTGTCTGTCCTGGGGCGTAACTCAGGACTCAGGAACTGTTTGAGTTTTGTTACTCAAGGCTGGTGCTCTGCCACTTGAGTTTGGCCTTCTTGGGGTTGATGAAGATAAGAGTCTCAGGAACTTGTTGTCTGGGCTGGCTTTCCACTGAGGTCCAGACATCTTGGCCTCCCACCACTAGCATCTGGCTGAAACTATTTTTAATGTCTCTCACTTTGACGTTTCTTGCCTAGTTGTATTTCTTTAAGAGGCACCTGCAAGCATCTTTTGAGTGTTATCACCTATATGAACTGGGGCAACTACAATTACATTTAGGCATGAGTGTAGCGGGTCAGGTGTATGAAGGTCTATATTGAGTTCAATGTTTTCAGTATCTGTAGGTTTCTCTCACTGAAGTAAAAAAAAGTTTTAAAGTGCTTAAGGAGTTCAAATCTTAATAAAATTTCAAGTGCTCCATGCAGTATGAACTGTGGTTAAGTGCAACAGTTCTTTAGTGAAAGGACTTAGACGAGGAAAGAACACACAGGAGGTTTTAAAGGTGAAAAGTTTACTGGGTGATGCTCCCGGGCAAACTCCCTGGATGGATCAGAGAGGTCGCCCATAGTCTGATTGTAGCAGAGTTTTTATGGCTGGGGTCAGCAGGGACTTGTAGCACATAACTTGTTTTGCGAGTTGGAACAGTGTCAGGCTAGTGCCCCTGAAGAAGGATTGGGATAGGTGCTGTGTAATTGGGACAGGTGGTGTATAAGGAAGTGAGTTTTTCTCAGCTGCCTCTGTCCTCCAGTAGCCTGTCATTTAGAACTTGCTATGTTTAACTGAAGACTGAGGACTTACTAAACAGTCCCATTGATTCATGGTGGCTTCCTGGTACCAATGGTAAGAGGGATTTGGGTGAGCAATATTGCTACCAATTGCAGAGCTCATTGCCAAGCTCACCTTTGCCTATGGAAAAATAGGCATCTTTGGAGCAAAGTCGGCTTGGATCTCATTTTAAGCAGGGAGCAGTTGACTTTCTGTTATGGAATCCTGCATGTCTCAGGATGTGTTGGGCTCAGCATCTAATGTTGCTTATTTGCAGAAGTTCTGGATAGATCAGATACAAATGATAAATGATTTTCTGAAAATGGTAGAAATATGGTTTCATAGGTCATGGTATAATCTTGACATGGCATCATTGCAAAGCCATTTGCTGGTCTTTGGACTTGGAATCATATGTATGTGGCTCACACATGTAAGTTAGGGTCTCAGTTATTCCAGGTGATCCAGAAGGTAAATGTCCACCCTGGAATATTGGGAGAAGGATATTTCCTTTTGAACCAGAAAAGTTACTGCTTTATTCAAGCTTCTCTAGTGAAGCAAAGAGGATATATAAATACATAATTAGGGGGGCTGACAAGTTTCAACCCCAGCCATTGGCGAGCTGGAAAGCCAGGAAGGCTCAAGATACAATTCAGAGTGGGTACAAAAGCCCAAGAGCCAGGGGATCTGGTGGTGAGAGTCTTACTAGGGAGCTGCTTAGGAACCCAGACTTCTAAGATGGATATACCAGCTTAATGTCCACTTAGGTTAATTTATAAGGATAGCTCTTTATTTACTGATTCAAATGCTAGTGCCTTCCAGACATACCCTAAGGTAAAGTGCTGACCAGCTTTCTGGATGTGCCTTAGTCTCACTAAGTAATTAACTTCTAAAACTACACAGCAGTGCTGTTGCCTTAAATATTGACCACCTTGGAACTTCAGTCTCAGCTCCTGAGTTGGGGTAGATCTCACAGATATGAACTTGAGAACATGTTGACAGAACTTGGGTTCTGGACCATGATTCTGAGTACTTCTTCAGACCTAGCAGTTTCTAGGGAGACTCCTAGATGCAATGAGCATTAGCAGATCAGAGATGGCTGCTCAGCTTCCAGAAGGGTGTTTTGCACCTCCACCTGCTCATGGAGGTATCAGGCAGGATGTATCATAAAACGGCAGGTTCTGAGTTTTGCAAACCTTTTCTTCATGACTTTTAAAAGGATCTAAATAAAATTATAGTCTAGTCTCACCCTGAGATCTTTATCCTGAGGACTCTGTAGACAGGGAGAGGAGCCAATATTCTGGGGAGAATAAAATAATAAGGGAAAGGCCAGGACAGTGGTGTGTACTAAGATCACCATTTAGGGACAAAAGCAAAGAACCTGTGAGCCACAACAGCAAACAAACCTGAAGGCTCAGTGGTCTACAAATCAAGACTGTTGATATCTTCTCCTGTCTATACAGTCTGTGGGCTGGTGGAGTTTGTCTGTGTATTCCTGTGGTCCCCAATATACGTACAGCAAAAATGCTACTGAGCATTTCTGAGTGTGGAGTCATTTGGTTAGGTTTTCCCTAAGTGTTCTTTCTTTTTCAGTATGCTCTGGGAGAGAGACTGCACAATGACATGAAGCAGTACTTTTGGAAGAAGGAGAGACTCAACAGTCACATTCCAGACAGCACTTTAGTACTCAGGTTTTAATAGATGCAAAAGTGCATCTTTGGTGGCCGTCTTGGGAAGGAGTGTAGGGAAGAGATTGTTCTTCCACTGATAGGAGGATGGCTACCCAGAGAAGGCCAAGCTTGTGGGTTTGGATCCCTCATTTTCTCCCCTACCCCACATACCTTCCTCCGAAGGAATAGAGATGGATTAAAGGGAACCTACATTTAGGGATCAACCTTCCACCTGCTTTGGGTCTGACCAAGAAGCCATTACAATCTTGACTAGCCAGGGCTAGGATAAGTGGCATGACTGTGAACACAGGTAAACAAAATCTCAGTTTCTGATGGTCAGTTTGACTATAGAATGCTTAGAAGTTTTTTCTCTTCAGTCACCTTGACTGTAATGTTTCTCTCAATCCTCTATAGGTTTTGATGAGATGCCAGCAGTTGTGCTGAGTATCCGTTGTGTGTGATGAGCCGTGCCTCTCTTGTGACTTGCTGTGGATCTGAATTTATCCCACGTGGTCTTCAGTGATTGACTGAGGTGCGTATGTAGGGAATGTTTGCTATAAAATGCAGTAAAGTTTTCAGCCATGGCTACTTAAATATTCAGTCCACCTTATTCTATCCTTCTGGAAATACCATTATGAATACGTTGGCAGGTTGGGTATTCCAAAAGAATTCCAAAGGCATTCCAAAGTCTGGGACTGTTGAATTTGTTAGGCTGTAGGATCGCAAATGACTTACTGTTTGATTTACTCTTTAGTTTGAATCTGGTGTTGAGTCCCTCTAGGAGTTGGGTCATTTCAGTTACTGTGTTTTTCAAATTTAGAGTTACTATGTGGTTTGTAAAGACTGTTTTCAATTTCCTTATTGATACTGAGCTACTGGCTCTCAACTATATTTTACTTCAATGGCATTTAGAATGTCTGAAGTTCTTATCTAGCAAATAGAAGATACAGGCCTCCTCATTAACCCCAGTAGTGGCATTGTGGACTACCTGTTTTATGGGCCACATGTTCTTAATTCTTTGCAGACCGAATAATTTTAAAGTTGAGTGACCTCATCATAAAGCTGGAGATTTGACCAATAGCTACTGTTTTGACTAGGTCTGTAAAGTGTGTTTTTGTGTAGTCATATAATCCTGAAGTTATGCTTCACCTTTCTAATTATGTAGCAGCTGTTTTGCCCCTTTTCCTTCAGCTGTGAGGAGTCTGAAGGTTAGCTAAAAGTGAGCTAGAAGGGTTTCACAGGTTCTTACTGGATACGTGCACAGCCAAGAATATGTATATGGCCTTTGAAAGTTTACCAAAGCATGCAGCTCTCTTAAGTCCCAATATTATCTATGAAAGATCTTCTACCCAGTCATAGTTTGATAAGAATCATCCTTGACAAGAAAATGAAAAAAACGGTAAAGGATAGAATTTGGTGGCAATTTGAATAGCAAGAAATGAGCAAGACTGACCACCATAAGCAGAGTTATGATGTTACCATGTGCTAAACGGGAATTTGATATTTGATTGTGAGATAGAGAAGCCACATTTTGAGAGGTTGAATTGGGAGTGTCTATTACAAAGCCGTCGACTGTGAGCGGACTCAGGTTCCAAAGCCTTGCAGCCTGAAATGCAGTTAATACTGTTAGGAAACTGAGCTATGAGGGCATTAGAGTCAATAAAGAGCAGAAAGCAGTTTTAACAAACCAGATAAACTCTAACAGAGTTGAGGAGGGACACCATGGTGACCAGAGGAGAGTCAGACAGGAGGCATGGCAGAAGGGTGGCAGGGGTGGGGAGGCTTAATGAGGGTCATAGCCACAAGGACTTGCCAGTTCATGGTAAAGGTCTCTCAGATGGCATTTCTTAGCCTGGGTATCCACATTTCCTTCCCCACTGGTTTTACGTACATAAAATCAAATCATTGATGCGTCAGTGAGTGAGAGGGATGTATTGGGTTCTTAGAACCATGAGCTTAACTGAGTTAATATGATTTTGAGCATAGTTTACATGGACCTACAAGGTTATACCCAAAAGAAGTACAATTAAGAGCCCCATGAGTGTAGATATCAGTTGCTAGTCACAGGGACCAACAAAAGTTTCTGAAACCAGCTGTGGCAATGCGCCACAGCTTTGTTTCTATGTTCTGTCTCATCAGAGAGGCTCTCCTGTATTAGACCTGTTAGCATAAAAACACATTTCTCCTAAAGCTGTGAAGAAGTCCCCCTCTTCAGTTTTGCCTGGGCTGATCCCAGCTGCAACCTGAGGTGTCTCCAGCAGTTAAAAGTTGGCTCAGTATAACTGATGGCCACATTATAATGAGGATTTGAACTTAAAGATAACTAGCAACCCTTTCCCAGATCAGGAGGGAAAATGTTTACAAACCTATGTACTGCAGAAATAGTGTCACACAAGACTCTGGCGGGGTGGGGGAGGGTCTTAGTTGTTCCCTGGTGAGTTGCTTGGTGTACCTGGTCACTCAAGGTTTAGCCCAGAGCTTTGGGTAGAAAATCCTATGGTCTGGCAAGATCAACCACTGTCCAGAGTCTTATTTTCCGTTCATCTTCTTGGTTAGATAATTTTTCCTCTGAGCAAACTGGCTTGGATGGCAGGCTGGGTTGGGGCTGCGCTGGCTTTAAGTTAGCTTTTCAGGCGGTGGCTGTACATTCCCTTTACTACTACAGAATCCCCTTTTGGATTCCCTAGACAATGCACCAGGGGAGCGGCTTTTGGGGACCAGATTTCCTCCAATAAGGCTAGGATTTCCTGGGCAGACATAGAAGACTTAGGTCTGTAAGCATTTCTCCACGGCAAGGGAGTCTACTTGGCACCACTGTTGCTATCACTTCTTGATTTCCAGAGCATGTCTGCCTCTTCCTTCCCTCACAGTATTGTCTCTACTTTCTGAGAGGAGTTAAAGAAACAGAATGCAATTATTCTTCCACAGCTGTCATCTTTACATTCACTGATACTAGGTTGCTGTAAATGTCTAGCAATACTTCTCTTAGAAGTTTCTCTGAGAAGGTTCCAGAAAATTTTTCTCTTAAAGCCCAGTTAGGTGTTTAAAAGTGCACCAATAAACCCATCTTCTGTTCTTAGTGCAGTCAGAGCAGTTGGATGTGCTTTCTAGGATGACAGCAGGACAACTGATGCGAAGAAAGCAGATGATAGTTCAATGTGGAATATGGAATGTAGTCTTCCTCTAGTCTTTGACTTTTAAAAAAGTATGTCTTACTTGACTTTGAACAATTGATCCTTATCTTCGACAACAAATTCTGACATCTAACTCCATAACCATGAACCTTAGGGTGGCTGCTTTTCTTACCTATTTAGCACAATGTCTTAACAAGTTGTGACATTGCGATCTGGTTGCTATTCTTGGAGAGTTAACTTCTTCCTTTTGCTCAAAAGTAGTCCTGCTTATCCCAGAATACTTGTGTTCTTCAGGGGAGGTTTACCTGACAGGGTGAGGTTTCATACAATTTCCTCTGAACTGGCATTCTCGATGGTGACGGCACAGGTCAGTATTTATCATGCCTGTTACGGGGTGGGGAACTGGCATCTTGTCTAGGATGTCTCTGCCTGGGCTTCCAGTGAAGGGCTTGAGGTTCAGAACCCTGTGTTTTTGAGCCTGAGTTTGTGTCTAATAGTGGGCTGACCTGGCATTCAGCTGAGAGCAAGGGCTTTCCTCTGCACTGCTGGTCTTAAGGGCAGCTGCTCTGTGGTTTTCTGGAGGACTTGACGGTGTGTGTGGGGGTGTCTGCCCTGTCCATGTGACATCTCTTAGGTGTGGTGAGTGGGTTGAGGGAAGCCTGAGTGAACTTAGAGTGAGAAGGACACTTTAGAACACTTCGCTCGATTTCCTATGTGGAAAGACATATCAGCCTCCTGACAACAGAAGTCACAAACCACGTGCTGGTTGTGGAAGAGGCCCCAGGCAGCTTCTAGCCTCTGTAGCCCCAACTTGTGCTTCTGTGTGTGTGTGTGTGTGTGTGTGTGTGTGTGTGTGTGTGTGTGTGTGTGTTGCTTCATATGCAGGGGATGGAGTCCTACCTGCCTTCTGGAGCCACAGCTCGCAGTATTTCAGGAGCCAGGGGTTTTCTGATCCCTTAGCAGTGCTTCGGAAGGGATTAATCAAAAGTCTACTAGAGTGCATTCTATTGTTTTTTTTTTTTTTTTTTTTTTTGTCGGTCGTGGGGCTTGAACTCTGGGCCTGGGCGCTGTCCCTCAGCTCTTCAGCTCAAGGTGAGCGCTCTACCACTTGAGCTACAGCGCCACTTCCGGTTTTCTGGTGGTTTATTGGAGATAGGAGTCTCATGGTCTTTCTTGCCCGGGCTGGCTTTGAACCGCGATCCTCAGATCTCAGCCTCCTGAGTAGCTAGGATTACAGGCGTGAGCCACCAGCGCCCGGCCCATTCTATTGTTTTTTAACAAAATTATTCCTTATAATCCTGATGGCTCTAAAGTGGACTTAGCTCTAGACAGAACGGGAAGCCTCTCTAATCGCTCGACTGAATTTAGATGATGTTGCAGGCGCGATGCTGTGGATGGCTACTCTCAGGTTCTCGGAGCCTGAGGCAGCAGCAGATTGCTTGGAGCCGGGAGCTTCGGGCTACATTAGCATAGCGAGACAGTTTCAAAGGAAAATATCATTCACGTTGTTTATTAATGAATATAATTTCTAAATACGCAAATGGGGATTGTTCACGTCCCACTCCCTGCTATCCAGTGTCCTCTGAGCTGCCTCTGCACAGATGATTCTAAGATGTTGTCCATGCCCACTCCAATTTTTTGGATACTCCTCAAAGTGTGTATTACAGTAGGGTCTCCACAGGAGGAAATCATGGGTAAGCACAGGCAATGGGCCGAGCCCAGAGCTTCCCCGCTGCCTCAGGAATGGCCCCATCCAGTGTAGAGCACAAGCCAACCTCCCAGGGATTTCGACCTTGGCCATGGGAGAGGCTTCAGGAAGAAGCTCGGTTCCTGTGGCCAAATCAGCTGGCTGATCCCTCCGGAGTCTGGATCAGCATCCTCTAAAGAAGGCTCTTTCCTGAGGCTTGTCCTGCTATTTCTTGTGAATCATCTCCTGCCTTTAAGAACCTCTCCAGGACAATATTGAAGGGGTAGAATTTGGGGGTTCTATCAGTGGAGAATCTCAAGATAGTAAAGAATTCCTTTTAGCAGAGATAAGGACATATATGTTCCAACATCCCTACTTGACAGACATATTTTTGCCTTTTGTGTCTAAAATATGTCCTCTGTGCTCAGTCACTAGGTCTACCTGATGCAACCTCCTGACAACTTGGTGCCAGGTAAACCCTGATGGTTAAATGGCTCCAGGACATCCATCTACAGATGTCCTTCGTCAGGCTGCTGCCCAATTGGGCTCCATCCTTCTTTATCCTATTCCTTCATGTTGCTAAAGAGAGGCAATCTAAAGCTGTAGTCTATCACTTCCAGAAAATGAATGTACTGGTCACTAATTCCAGTCTACCAAAAGTCATGTGGACCAGTTGAATCTCTAACCTTCATGTTTTGATGAAGTGAAAACAGTGCCTATATATGGGCTAATCTGAAATGTAAACCCTTGATGTTTGACAGGTACCTTGTAGGTTTACATATCTGACTCCACAATGGGACCTCTGCTTACACAGTACCCAAAGCTAAGGAGCACTAATGTAAAGTGGTTTCTGTTACCTCAGATCCCAGGGAGGAGGCAGAGGCAGGGGGCCTGGGCCCAGTTCCTTGATGGCGGAAACCTGAGTATTCTTAGCATATATTATTTACTCTGTCTGCCTGGCTGGGGTGGAAGTGGGGTTCACTCTTCTAAGCCTGCTCATCTTTGCACGATCAAGCTGCCATGAGCCTCATAGAAGCTCAGCCTCTCTGGCCTGAGAAGGTTGGGAAATCTCCATTCTTTAAAGTCTGGTTGGTTCTTAGGGGATGACCTCAATTGTGTATGTATGTATGCGTGCACATGGGTACGTACTAGGCTTGGAGATTTTGCCTCTTGCTTGTATCTTTTCTGCTCAAGACTGGCATTCTATCACTTGAGCCATACTTCTGACTTGGCTATTTGCTGGTTAATTTGAGATGGAGTCTTGAGGACTGTTTTGTACAGGCTGTCTTTGTACTTTAGTCCTCTAGGTTTTGGTCTCCTGAGCTTCTAGGGTTAGAGATGTGAGCCACCAACACTGAGTTTAACCTTAACGTTTGAAGATTGTTCTTCCTGTATGTTGTCTAGAATATGTTGGATAGAGTGGTGTCTTTGTACCCTATTGGGTGGGTAAACTCCAGTAAGGAAGTTTTGTAGGTCCAGAGAAGGCTTTGTGGGAAGGTTTGTGCATGTTTTTTTTTCCCCCACGGAAAATCCAAGTATTTTTTCCCACATAAGGTTTACTAATGTGCCTCGAATATTTACAACTTCAAATTCATCTGAATTTTTGAAGTTCAACACTGTTTGTAATTTTCAACATGATTGTGGAAGAAAGAAGATTTGTGTGTTTATTTTCTGGCTTCCAGGGAAAACCATTAGGAAGCTTCTCTTCTGAAATACAAAGCCTGGGTGACTTTCTGATGTTTCCTCTGACAGATCTGAACAGTACTCCCCAATTTCCCCTGATATACCAAGTAACCACTGAGTTAGAGGCTGAGCTAGCCTTGGAAGGGTGGAAATGGGTCTCATATGAATGAAACCAGGATGGTGGCAGGGTTGGGGTCCCATCTGGTTGCTCTATAAAACATTTTCCTTGTTCTGCCCACCTTTTGAGAGGTTCCGTGGTTCACCTTCGAACTTGGGTCCTCTTCCATCTCAAACCTGGCAGCTCATGTTACATTTGTCTGGCTCTCACCGGCACTCCAGCCTCCAGCCTACCATGTTTGTTTTTCTGTTTTGCCTCAGGATCCCTGGTTGATGTCAGCTAATTTTCAACTTTCTTTCAGTATGCTCTTAATTCTCCCTTGGCATGTGATGTAACATGTTCATGCATCCGAAGATCAGGATGGGGAGATCTTGATCTACCTCTACCTAGTACCTTCATCTAGTGCCATTGTGGAAGTGATCGCAGGAAGCCCAGTGGAGGGATGGTGGGAGGGGCAGGAGGGAAAAGAGCTACTGAAAGGGATAAAATTGCAATGGTATCTTAGAGGTTCAGGACTCTACTGAAGTATCTGAGGATCATATACAATATGTTAGAATGTCCCTCCATGAGGATAGGTCTGGCTTTTTCTTCCAACAATTTACCATGACTATAACTTCCCCTTCTTCTGTAAATGAAGATGTTGAACATGGCCTGGGGAAGTCCAGCATTCTAACCAAATGTCAACTTTCTGGCTATATTCAATAGCATGCAGCACTTCACCATAGCAAGGACTTCCCTAGGCTATCATCCCCTGAAATTTAGAGAAGGACTTTCCACCTCTGAGCTCAGCCACGTGCCCATCTTCACCTTCCTCAACCACTACCTGAGTTAAACACCTACAATGATAAATGATTTATCTTAATCCCAAGCCTTAAGTTCAGTTCCACAAAAAGCAGGTGATATTGTGAGTTTAAATATGTCAAATTAGATCCACTTGTTGACAATGAACTCTTGCAAATCGTAAGTTGTACATTTCTTCTACCATATTTAACTTAGAACAGCTCTCATTCTTCAGGCATGATGGAGATATAGATTCCACACATAAGCATGTATGTATTACCTAAATCAATGACTGCATTTCATTTAGGCACATATTTCTATGAAGTTTTGGGGATCGTATTTCTGACAGGCTTTATTTTGTTGAGCATAGCTCTTGCAATTTAATGGCTTTTTATTGGAAACTAAGACCCAAGAACAGTCGGCATCTCATGTAAATTCTAACCATGGGTGCTCTTTTGTCTATGAGACATGTTTTTCTCTTCTGCTATATCATTCCTTAGTTGCCTTGAATTCTGAGAAGCACATTGCACTTCCTATTCTCTCCTCAAGATGCCTGATAACTGGCTGAAAAGGAAAGATGAAATATATGTGAAACCTGCTTTTTTGCTGACCCTAGAAGGTCTACTGAGGAATGTAGAAAAGACACTCTGAACCTCATGTGGAAACATTTGGCTTTGACTTTGCCTCCTGTGTGGAGGTGTTTAATACCATCAGCTCCTTTTCTTCTGGATGCCTGACCTAAGTCATGCATTGACCTTTGTTTGCTAGGTGCTCTGTTCGTGAACTTTGCTAGGTAACGCTGTTCCTTACAGTTCATGGGTAAGTGTGTGTATGTGTGCGCACATTGCTAAGCTAGAGCAGTTGGAATTGACTGGGTATGGTATTACTTCTCTGGGGAATGTATTCATTCCATGTTCCCAAAGTTGTTCCTCAGGATACTGGGGAAAGGTGCGGGGTTCACTGGGGTCCTGGGTCACATTGGTTTTTACTTGGCTCCCACATCCATGGTTCTGTGATCTCAGGTGGTCTGCCTTCTCTACTGAGTTCATTTTGTTATGGTGAAGAGCTGAAGGGATGTTCCAGCAATTCATCTCTGACAAAGGAAGTTTGCCCTTTGGCTGTTGATCTCAGGTGAGCTCCCAGTGTTTACCGTGAGATGACAACCAGGGTCTATCTACCTTGTGACCACAGTCAGGGTTTCGTTTTCTGTGGGTAATGTTGGTTGAAGGTAAATGGAATGTTTTATCCAAGTAGGAAAGCTTTGCTTCATACTTACATAGTGTAGAATATGGGGAGTCTTGTAGTTGGCAAAGAATGGTCCCAAGCCTGGGATCTGTATCAGGTTACAGCAGCTCAGGGCTTCATGCTTGCTAGGGAATCACTTCTCTACCCTATAGGTATCCGGGCTGGACATGTGGCTTTTTGTCTTCCAGATAGTGTCTCAAAATTTTGCCTGGGATTGGTCTTGATCAGCAGTCCTCCAACCCTTGCTTCTTGTGTAGCCAGGATTATATAACAATGATAAAATCTTAGTTTTTCAATGTGCAATAAAGATGGGTTTTCCCTCTACTAGCAGTTCTTGCGGCTGACAACCAACAACAGTCTATGACTGAGGAATGAATTCTTGTAGTGAGATGAAAAGCCTGTTGAGAATCCAGTCAGACCTTGAGTTGCTTTCCTGACCTAGTTTGTTCTTTCGGTGCTCTTTAGTTTCCATCCTTAATTTTGGAGCTCTTCTCTGTCTCAACTCGGAATATGCTAATCAAATTGTTGCCCCGATTCTTCTCAGTGTTGTGTGAATGAAGCTGCTAGTTTCAGGATTCTAGGTTGCTTTAGGTCTCCAACGTGTTCCAGGAGAGATTTCTCTGGACATCTAGAAGCTGTGCCATCTCCCCAGTGAAGGTCATGCATAATGACCTTGAATGACAGCCTCACCAGTAGACCCAAAGTCTTTGCTCTTGGGCGCACATAGATGACTGGGTTGCAATTCCTAACTCCCAGGTGACCAGGAGTATGCATATGGATCTCCTAGTACTATCATGTCACAGATGATGCAGCGAATGACTCTGTACACACACCTGGCTTCCTAAGCAGAGCAGAATTTAGTACATAGTGTTGTAATGTGATGCTCTTCCTATCTTTGACCTACGTCCCATTTGAATGACTGATGCCCCTTTTGGACATTCCACTATTGGCACCAGGAATGCTAAGGAGCCTATTTGACTTCCTAAGTGCCTACTCACTTGAACACTTCCCAGGATTGAACATAAAGGTAGCATTTGATCCTGCCCTATGTATAGCCTCTGGAAAAGTTATCTAGAAGACATATGCATCTGATTTTGTGCTGACCTCAAGTGGAAGGAGCTGCTTCATGTCTTTGGCTTCATAAATCCCCAGCCATGTTGGCCTGTTGGACACTATCAGTTCAGCTGCCTCCTGTTTTTATCCTTGTCTGTCTGGTGCTCTTATTATGTCTTTGTATGAACGTCAATCCTAAGGCAGAAGGGTGGCTAAAGGTTTTCAGTCTCTATCATCGCATGATTTTAAAGTATTGATTTATGAATGACATGTATCTCACTGTTTTGGGAATGCCCAGGGAGAGGCAATCTGCAAATTTTATGGTTGAAAAATTTTAGTATTGGAATAATGTCTTTAAGCACCTGGAAGTTCAGTTGGATTTGTGGCCTCCAGTAGGAAGAACTTAATTCTTCAGGAGGATTGCTTTGAGCCCAGAATTCCAGGAGATCTAGTACCTTGTATCGAGACCAGGCCCGAGAATACTCCAGTCCCACTGACTGCTATAGTTGAAGGACAAAAAGTATATTCTAAAACCACATTCTCCACTTGTATTATTAGGCCAAGTCTAACCCTGAGAAGTGTTTGGACTAGAAGCTTGTCTTGATTTCATAAGGAATAGGTTGTCAAACTACTTGGCTAGAACTCTAGTCCAAAGAGGTGTGCATTTGTAGAGAATACTCACATTCTCTATAAATGTGGCCATTGTCACCATTTTTCTGCTCTGATGATTCTAGGTGGTCTCAAGGTTACTTCATTACAATACTCTAAATTTGTCTCAAAATATGTTCTTACTGAGCCCAGGGCCCTTGTGTTGTTCAGGGGGAAGTTCTTCATATTTTAACCATGTAATTTCCTCTGCACAAATCCTGTGGGTGGTGACTGAATGTGCAGTACTTATCATGGGCTGGGAACTGGCATCTTACCTAGGATGCCCGTCACTAGGATTTCCCGATCTCTGAATTCTCCGTTTTCTTCCCTTTGGGGCAGTGAAGCACTCGGCTCCAGAACCCAAGAGCAAGTCTGGGTTGATATCTACCAGTTGTCCATCCTGGCCCTTGGCCCTAAACAAGAAGTCATGAGCATGTGATGGTGGAAGCAGCCACAGGCAGCGTCTCGGCCTCTGCAGGTTTCCTTGTGCTTCTATATGTATGCTGCTCTGTGTGCAAGCTGACAGGATACATCATTTCAGCAGCCAGATTTTTTGTTTAGAACTTTGCAAGTCCCCTTAGGTGTCAGTAATGCTTCAGAAGTGACTACATCAAAAACTTAATGCTGTGTCTTCTGTTCCTGAAAAAAAAAAAAAACGTATTCCTTATAATCCTGGTGACTCTATGGGTCCTAGACAGAGGGGAGCCTCTCTGATTATTCAGTGGAATGTAGATGAAGGTCTGCCAGGTTGGATGTGTGATGGCTGCGGATGGGTACTTCCAGCTACTCGGGAGCCCCAGGCAGGAGGATGTTTCGAGCCCATAGCTCCAGGCTAGGTTGGGCAGTATAGTGACACTTTGATTTCCAGGCCACGTGGGAGTTACTTTAGACAATTAAGGATAGGTTAATACTTATATGCATGAATTTTGAATATATAAAGCAGGAGGCGGCTTCAGGAGCTACCTAATACTGTTTTACCCTGTTCTCCACAACCCGAGAGTGGGATGTGTTGACTTGACACAGCAGGATGTCCAGGTGTTCCTACTCCCTGCTCCATGCTGAACTGAGTCTCGTGTGTGCTATCTGGTGACCAGGTGCTGTAGAAGGGGCTTGTTGAGTCTGCTTATTTGGCAAAGCTACAGGCTGCCCCTCCTGAGTCTCTCCATAGCACTGAAGAAAGGTCTTCTCCAAGACAGGTAGTAGATGGGGCCATGTGAGTAATATCCAGATTTGACTTCAAACTTCTGAAGAAAATGGTGAGAATTTTGAGCTTGTAACAGTGAAGTCTGGACAAAAATAGCCTCACTCAGTGGAATTAAAATGTTAGTGTTCAGACATCCATACTCTCTGACCTTTAACTTTTAATCTATGCCCTATGGGCATAATCAATAGTGACCTGAGGTAGACTTGTATAGTGGCCAACAACTGCTGTAACCAGATTCAGCATGTGTGAGAGGCATGAGGCTGAGAGCATGTCTGGTGAGTAGCTCTCCATCAGTCTTTAGCCATCTGTATCTCTATCTCATTCCTACACATTGCTAAATGAATAAAGGGTACCTACGACTCCACAAACCTTTTGGCCATCTCAGATCCTGTAAATTGGATCTATGTAGACCAATCCTTGCAGACATTTCTGCACCATAATGTGAGTCATTCAGCACTGACAACCAAATCCTCATGGAATAGAAGGCTCTGTCTGTGAACGGAGCTGGAAACCAAATCCTTGCTTTTATATGTAACAAGGAATGTTCACCTCATTAATGTTTGCAGCTCTGACCTCATCTGGAAGATCTGCTTACAGTGGTATAGAAGACTGAAGAGCCTCAAAAACACCTGCAAAGAATGTGACACATTTGTATCACCTGAGAACCGATGTATCCTTAGTATAGATTAGGTGACCTCACTAAGCCAAAGGGCACGGCTGCAGGTCTGAACAGGCTTTTCCCCAAACTGACTTTGCCATTTGCTGGATTGCTGAATTGGTGTGCTTCTACTTTTAATCCTGTTGATAGGTTCATAATCTGCTGCAGTTGGGAGATACTCTTTGTAATGACGTTAAATAGGTTATCAGTGAAGCATTTGGACGACTGCATCCATTGGAAGTACTCAGCACAGGCGGCAGCTCTAGAAGGCTAGACAATTTATGGAGCCTATTACTATGTTTGTTCTCAAAATACCGTGGGATATTTCTGAACAGCCACTTTGTAAGTTGCTTTTGGTTAACTTCTTTCATCTACTTCTACCGCTGTGATTATAAGAGTTCTCTTCAAAGTGCAGCTCCTACACTGCACATGAGAAGAATTGAGGCAACAGTGGCAGGAGGATACTTCTCCATCTTGAAACTCAATGACGCCAGGCTACTCTAGGTCTCTAGCAATCCCTTCCCTTCGAAGTTTCTCTGTGAAGATTTGAGAAACAGCCTCTCCTCCTAAAGTTCAGACAGGCCCTCAAAAGTGCACTGATGAACTCATTCTCTTTGTTCTTAAAGAAACAAGAGGATTTGGCATCCATTACTTTCTGGTGTTGGGGTGAGTTGTATGCTCCACATAGATCCCCCAGCACCTGTAGGTCATAGGACGGCAGGGGCCGTCCCAAACACTGGGCCCTTCTAAGCCGAGGACAGATCAGTAGGCAATGTTGTCCTTAACCGTGCTCCAGTTGCTTAAGAGCTATCTCATTTAAATTTGTAAATCAATGTGAAGGGAGAACAATTTTTCTTTATATTTCTCTGCTTTACTTCACATTAGATATCTAATATAGATTCCTCAAATTAGAATGTGAAGAAAGGTGGTGGCAGAGACTCTGCTTACTGCTTCATGATAGAATCCATCCTTTTGTGTTTCAGCAGAAAATTACTTCCTCCTTCGTTTGTTGTGATGGGTTGTTTCTCTAGCTTCATGGGGAGAGGTTTTGTACAATTGACTGTATTGTGGGATCTGTAACTAAATGTTGCTTCTCTACATTCAAACCAGTGAGTGCTCTTGGCCTTGCTCAGTGTGTGAAGGATGTCCGTAATACCACTGGGATTCCCACTGACCTGGGCTAGGTAGGCCAGCGTGGACCAGCTGTGGGGTAGATTGTGGGGATGCTGGGTCTGCCTAGTAGGAGCGTGGGAATCCAGTTTTGACTTTTCTGTGACGTGCTTGGAGTTAGGGCCCAGTTCTTTTCTTGAGTCTGGCAGCTGGGCTGTTGTCCTCTAATGGGGCCATTTGTGCCAGGTCCTTCCTTGTGTATTGAGCTAGGGTGGTACTCTCAGGTGATGGCTGCAGTGCCCACTATTCATTGAGCTGAAAGTGCATGGCCATAGGTCTGCCCTGCTTTGTGCTTTTCTGTGGAATGACTCCAGTTTTCACTTGGCAGAGATGACACTGAGTTATTCTTGGAGAAGAGGTCGTCTTTGGGTGATCATTGGTGAACAGGTGGTGAGCACTTCTGACTTTAACAATCTTCTAGCAGGCCTGTGGAAATAGGTGGTGTCATATCCAAAAGATGTCTATGAGCAAGTGCTCTGGAACTTAGCTTTCATTTTCTGACTGGGAGAGGTCTTCCTCAGCCTGGGGGTGGTGGTGGTGGTGGAAAGATGACTTCCTTTTTCCTGAAGTACAGGGGGTACTTGAATGGAAAGTCGATAATGATGGAGAAGATGTGTCTGCATCCAGGAAAAAGTAGAGGCGAGAGCCTAGGTCAAGGTGGCAGAAGTGATTTAAGTCCTGTGTTATTTTAGTAGGTAGGTTTGCTCATGATTTTCTACCCCCCTCATGAGTCTGTGCTGCTGTAAGCGTGGCTAAAGCAGATATTGGTTATTTCTGTCCTCAGAGACCATTATCTTGAAGGCACTCTCAGTTCCAGATGGAGAATACTTGACCCTGATTGTTTTAGTCAGATCCAGAGTAACCTGTAAAACTTTTTGTAAGGGTAATGACTCTTAATGTTGTTGTGTACCAATTACTTTTTGACTATAAAAATGGGAAAGATTCTGTTGCCACGTGCTGCCTCCCTGTGGAGTTCTCTTGCTGAGATTCTGAACTAGGCAACTCAATCTTCAGGTGTTCATCACAGCTGGAGAGGGCCCTGGTGGAGAGGGGGTAACGATACAACCCAATGATGGAAGCTCCTGAGCCACCCTTGGGAGAGGAAAGGGATTTCTGGGAAGGCTGAGAGTTTGGTTCTGGAGAAGAATCAAGAGTTCTTGTATTATTGCCTGGATTGGCCTCACATTATGATCCTTCTACTTTCATCACCCGGGTAGTTGGGAATATAGAACTATTGAATGTGACCCCAAAGATTGATATAGGAGACTAGAGCAGCACTGAGGAAATGTTTTCTTCCTCTCTAGACCTGGCAGATCCCAGAGAAGGAGGGAGCATATGACCCTGATATCTAGAGAGTCCTCAGTGAGCCACATCTGTACGAAGGTCTCCTCTGAGATGGCTCTCTCTCCCTTTAGACTACATATTAAATGCAACAGACTTGGCCCAGGCCCAGTCGCCACTCCTCCCAGGGGGAGTGGGCATGTCCTCTGCTCTTGGAAAAGTTGATGGCAAAGTGTGGCATCTTAGACATTTACCAAGATGAGGTAAAATATAGGAGGACCTGACCTTCTCCCTTTTCCTTCCATGGTATCATTTCTCACCAGTCATTATCTTAGAAAGCCTGGAGACTGTTATTCATTTAAAAATTTTCTGCCCAAGATATATTTTTGGATATGCATTTCATCTAGAGATGTTTGACCTTGGTCCTGGATGAAGGGTTATCCACTCTGGCACCTTGGTATCTTTGCTGAGACAGTTGTTTGAGCCTTTCAGGCACTCAGCATATGGTTCTGAGTCTTTCAAGTAGGCACTTCAGACTGAACGCACGTAGACTGCTGTCAGCTGCCCTGAATTTTCCAGTTGTGATACCTTGGAGCCTCCAGAGGGGACTGCCCCAGGCTGATAGCTTGGGACTTATTATGTATGGTCAGGAACAACGTGGTCTATGAGCAGGCCAGGCCTCTGTCTGGACACTTGCAGAGACATTTGAGTGTCCCATTAACAATGTCGTCTGGTTGGCTCAATGACTGCATGTGAGAAGGTTGGGAGCAGTGTTATTCTTGGGGTTGGAAAGCTGCTTTTTATGGTATTACGGTTTCCATGGATTAATTTTTGAGGGCATTTTTCATGTTTAAATGAAGACGGGCACAGGAGAAAAATCATTCAGGTTATCAGATAAGTGTGTATTCTCTGAGTGTGAGGAGATGCCTTCAGGGCCATCTTTAATTTCTGTGATGAAGGGCACCTTTAGCTCTGAACATAGGGCCTCCCATCCCTTCTTATATTCTTAGCTTAGCAGCGATCACATGAGTTGATCATCATCCTAACGGGTGAATCGGAGTGCTGTGTCTAATGTAGGTACAGAGAAGCAGTTGGTCCTTCAGTCTAACACTTTCCTTGTGGAAGGTCACATGATTGAATATGTTTCTGAACACTAATGTGTCCACTGTTTCTCTCAGCTTTTCTAGACCATTTTGCTGCCAGTCCTTGGCGTGAGCTACCATGACAACATCTGAAGAGGGGATACAGCTCCTGTTGTCACCATCTGCTTAGGTCAGGGTGACATTTTGAGAGGCTTCTTACATCTTGAACTTTAACAATGACCATCCAGTAATAGAGATGTATTCTGCATGAGTTTACCCTGCTCACACATCACTTTCTACCGCTAGGACCCTTGGCCTTTGATTCTACATAGAGAATCTGATCACAGAGCAGTTACATGCACTATTTTCTGAGTGTGTATATATAACATTGGCATCTACTCCAGGGAGTTCAAGGGATTTCTGAGCATGTTCTCCACAAAGCAGGAAAAACTGCAACCAAGGGATGAGATGAATTCCTCGATGACTTTCGCCATTTCTATTCAGGCAGAGGTACCCATCTGCTACAGGGGAATGGTTTGGAGGTGGTTGTGGACTAGGTTGGAATTCTACCTGAACTTTCAGATTTATGCCTGTTTTTTCTTCCCTCTCCTGTGAAATGATCTCCTGCAGCCTGATACAGCATGTGTGCAGACTTGCTGAGGCAGAATCGCTCAGATACCGGAGAAGAGTTGGCATGAGCTGGGGGAAGGGGAAGCATGAGGGTTTGTCCAGTGTGGACTCTCAACTAAAATGACAGAGGTCCCATAGCTTTCACAGCAGTGTTCTAGAGAATAGGCAGGGACGAGTTTAAACTGTGTGTTCTACCTTCCTGGCTGTGATGGGCTTCACATCAAGGCAAGTTGGAGTGTACAGAAGGGCCTAGGGAGGTGGCAAGGCTTTGTTTATGGCTTTGTTGGCTTGAACCCCTTGGCTGTGTGTGCTGAGGATCCAAGCTTGCTAATGAAATAGATTGTATCTGCTGGAAACCTCCATTTCCCTGTAAAATTCTTGTCTGAGTTCCCTCCTTTTGCACTCTTATGTGGGTCTGAGCTTCACAGGGACTTCTCTGGGTGAAGGCATGGGGTTTGTAAGCTTCTCCCAGCTTCCTAGCTCTACTGATCAATGTACCTGGGTGCCTGAGTTACACCAGCCCACTCATGCGCAGTCTAGCAGATAACGCTGTCCCTCTGCTGACAGGCAGTGCCATGGAACACACGAACATTTCTCGATCTCACAAGTCCCATGTTCATGACATTTCTTTTTTTAATTTATTTTATTTGTGAACATACTGTACAGAGGGGTTACAATTACATGGGCAGGATAATGCCAAATCACTGGTGAGCGGTTGTGCATGTATGTACACACATTCACACTAAGGCATGTACATAGTGTCAGATTTGACTGGTTATGTACTATATATTATAGTACCCAAGTGAAAGAAGACTTGGAGATTCCTTGGAAACATCTTCTGTTGGTTTGTGTATTTTTCTTGCTGGTGGCAATCAAATTCAGAATTTCATGCAAACTAGGCATACTATCACTAGCCATAACTGGAGTTATTTTGTCTTCTATTTATTTTAATTTTGGGGGCTGATTCTGGGACTTGAACTCTGGGTCTGGGCACTGACCCTAAGCATTTTTGCTTAAGGTTACTACTATACCACTAAAGCTACAGCTGTATTTCCAACTTTTTGGTTGTTAATTGGAGATAAGCCACATAAATTTTTCTCCCTTGGGTCAGTTTTGAACCCCTCTGTACACCATTTTTACAATAAAAAACATGAAAAAAACATTATCCTGGAGTACTTTAAGTTCAAATTTCCTAAGTGGTCTGTAAATTAAGACAAATTTTGAGTGGGAAGAAGGTCTCAGAAACATTTATTTGTGTGTGTTTTGCATTATTTCCCAAGTATTCATAAGTTAACAGTAGGAGAAACAATAAGAATAATTGGAGAAAAAGAAGTTCTATGTTTAAGTATAATGGTTCAATACAGAATAGAAGACTCTGCAAATAAGACAATTTTGAAATAATAAAGCCAAGGCCAGTAGGTAGATCTATGGGTGTGATATAGAGAAAGCATTACTACTAAGTGGAATATGAAGGATGAGGCCACTCTGTTTCTTCTACTAGTTCTAAATCATGACAGCTAATCATGGAATTTTGTGAAAAGTAGAAGGGAGGAATAATTCTAGTTCCAAAGCAATTCGGATATAAGAGCATGGAATTAACTGGAAATAATGCCATGTTGAGAGAGCAGGAATTATACTAGCAATGAATTGGTGGATAAAATCACATTTCTTTTTTTCTTTTCCTTTCTTTCCTTTTATTGTTTTTTTGATGTTTGTGGGCCCGGGCACTCTCCCTCTACTCTTCAGCTCAAGGCTAGCATTCTACCACTTGAGCCACAGTGCCACTTCCAGTTTTCTGGTGGTTAATTGGAGATAAGTTCTTCAGAAACTTTCCTACTTGTGCTGGATTGAACTGCAATCCTCAGATCTCAGCCTCCTGAGTAGCCAGGATTATAGGCGTGAGTCACTGGCACCCCTCTTAAGATCCCATTTCTAACAATGTACACTCAAGGTGTGTAATGTGTATGTTCATCTATCTTTATATGTATTATTGAGTTAAAAATCTGGGCTATAGCTTAGACTTTACACTCACAAAAATGTAACTAGTTTAAAATCTGATACTCTTGGAAAGATGAAACCTAAGAATGTAAAGGAGTTTGGGAAGTTCAGTTTGCATCCAGCCTGGGCAGAACAGTCTTTGAGACACTACCTATAATTAACCAGCCAAAAGTTGCATTGGAGAAATGGCTCAAGTGATGGAATACTAGTTATGAGCAAGACTGTTGAATAAGAGCTTGAGGTTTTGGCATACATACATAAAAGCATGCACATAAACAGAGGCACTTATATGTGCAAACACATATATATGAAACAACTCTCAGAATGTGTAGAAAAGTTAGAAAGTAATAGAAAATATGTCCTGAGTAAAACTAGAACAAGTGATAATTTTTTAATATTAGAAAGCCCTCAAGTGAACTTTCCCAGAAAAGCTTGAGAATATTACAAAGTTACGGAACAGAGATAGTAAGAAAATCAAGTAATCATTATTAAAGGAATCAGATCCATGGAGGAATGAAACAGAGACCCCTGCAGGTGCATCTGAAAATGTTCATATCCTGTGTCAAATGTTAGAACGTCTTTGAAAATTGTACATAAACAGTCTGAGCAGTCAGTCTAGTGAATAAGATCATTGGAGAAATTCAGAATTGCTAGCCTGTTTCTAGATTAAATAAACCAACAAAATATGGCAGAGCAATGTGATACAAACCTGGGATTCTAGCACTCAAATTAAGATAGGAGATTAGAGAGTGGAATTATATAACGATACTTTCCCTCAACCAGGTAGTATAATTTTGCCTCAATAAAACAATCCAAAAAACAAGAAAGGAATACAAAGTTGGAAATTTGGGTTAATTATGTCATTATGTTTTGAGAATTCAAGTTTCCTATATACAACTCATACATAATCCTCACCTGTGTTTTAAATGCTGTCTTCATTACAGAACATTCCTCGATAGAAAATAGCTCATGATTACCAACCAAATATTTGAAAAAGTAAGCATCATTCTGTTGGATTACAAAGAAATTATGAAGGAATACAAAAGCTTAAGCCTGGAGAAATAGCAAAGTTCATCTCATGTAGGACTTTGTAGACCTGGCTAAATTAGAATTTAGATTTAAAAAAAGTAGTTTTTGCTTGTAATTTCATATTCTATAGGATACTACAAAATTGTTTTCAAGTAGAATATTTAATTTAGAAATTCACAAATGATTCTGGCATTCTATTTGCCTAGAATATTCTTTCAAGTGAGGTATAATTAAAACTTAGTTAATAGATAATTCCAATAATTCATGTATAGCATGATAATGTGAAAAATTTAGCAAGAGTTGCTAACAAATGGATACTATTGATTTATAAATTTAGAAAAAGAGCAATTTTTTGAGACTTTGGTGTAACATGGTATGAAGAGAATAATTGTGTCATCCTTTTTCTTCTACCTATACATAGCACAGGAAGAAATTTCCTTAATTACATACATCTGTATACAATGAGTAAAAAGCTAAGTTTGAGGTGTGTTTTTATTTCGTTTTTGTTGTTTGGTTTGTACTAAGGCTTCACCTCTGGGCCTGGGCACTGTCCCTGAGACTGTTTTTGCTCAAGGCTACTGCTCTACCACTTGAACCTCAGTGCCAATTTTGTCTGGCTTTTCTTTAGCAGTTTATTGGAGATAAGAATCTAAGAAAACTTTCTGCCTGAGTGGGCTTTGAACCATAATCTTCAGATCTTAATATTCAGATATTCAGATCTCCTGAATATCTATGATACATAAAATAATAATATATAATAACATAAAAATAAATAATACTTGCAAGTGTTCTGATCTCAAGAATACCGCTGGAGGGAAATGATGCAGCAAAGTTTAGTGTAGTGTTCTTTACACAACTGGGAGTGTATCTCAGCAGAAGTGCAGTATATTTTCACAGTAGTGATAAGCTAGTCATGATATAAATTTAGGGAATTTTAAGGTGCACCTTACAAGTTGTAAACTGTTGGGCATAAAAACTTGGGATTCTTTGTCATCGAAATAATAGCTTACTCTGATGAACAAATGTTAACTCTTCAGGAATTAATTGTTATAGATAGGTCATAGTTTTATCTTCTACCAGAAAATGGCTATTTTATCTGTTGACTTTTAAATGTGTAACATCCCATTGGAAACTGCATCTATTGCAGAATTAAATAAAGTGCAAACAGATACTGTTTTAAATGTCTCTGGTATAGCATGTTCAGAATTTGAAAATGAGTATTTAGTAATCATAGGAATTTTAAAGAACATATATATTCTGTCCTCTTTACAATTATTCAGTTTTATAAGTTAGGAGTTTCCATAGAATTGAACATTTTCGGGTTAGTATGAGATAATATTAAAATAATGTTTTGTTCCAAAATAATGGCAAGCATATTGTGAAAATATTGTATAGTTTGATAACCTTCAAGTTGATGACCCTTTGATAAAGAAAGGGGTAATAGAATAATATTTACCATACCAACACATTGAAATTATATTTTTGTAGCTTATTTTTCAATTTAATTTTATTGTCAAGGTGATATATAGAAGGGGTTGCAGTAATTGTAAGTTAGTGAGTACATAACAAGTCAAACTTTTTACCCCCCCTCACTTTCCTCAGTTTTCCTTGACCTCAATACCCCTCACAAGTTGTAATGTATATTTCAAACATGTTGTGTTGTGTGCATTGCTACTGCATTAGTTTGCCATTTGTCCTTTGTCTCACCATTTTATTATTCCACTTCCCTTGCCACATTAAGATAAATGTATATACAATGACACATGATACTGTAATCAAATATAGCAGGGGACAAAACATAGGGGAAAACACAAAAGAAAAAAGAAACCACATAGTACATTAAAAACAACAACCACAAAGAAAAACCTCTGTTTCCATATGCAGGACTTCATTTTGCTCAGCATCATCTTATACATAGCTATTGAGCCATTCTGTTCAACTTCTAGGACTATCCTAGATATTCCCTACTTATTACAAATTAGGGAAACCATGGAATCTTTCTTTGTGTCTTGTTTATTTTACTTAGTAGGATTTTTCCAAGTCATTCCAATTCCTTATGAATTGTAAGCATAGAATTCTACCGTGTTTGTATATACCACATTTTGTCAATTCATTCATCTACTGAGGAGCATATTGGTTTAAAACATGATTGCATGTAAGTATCATTTAGAGTCATTCTAAAATGACAGATGCCACCTCCTCAGACATTCTAAAATCACGATTTCTATGTAAGATAAGATTTCATGGTGGTACATGTGTTGGGGATATCTGGATGAGTCTAATGTATATCTTGCACTGAATTAGGCAGGAAGATATCCAATATCATATGGGATATGTCTCTTTAAATAAAAATTATGTAAGTGGAAGGGCAAAAGATGGGGAAGAGAAGAAAATAACTGACAGCAGATCATTGTCCCAAGTTAGAGTATAAAAAGACATAATCTATAATTTCCCAGTTAAAGAGAGACCAATATAATACATCCCAATTAATTTAGGTACATGCAAAATATTTACTTGGCTTTTTCCTACTGTAATGCTCCAAAATAAATGAAGACTTATAAGAAAAATTATGTGATTTCCACTACTTCAACCTGAACACTAAATGTAATGAGCCCTCTTTTTCTCACTTTGCACGTGGAAAATAGTCCCAAAGTTGATGATGTTGTGGCTGATTAGAGTCAGAGCTAGGGGCTTCTACTTGTACAATTATCCCAGAATAGTTTAAAGCAGTGTTTCCCCCAAAGATATCCAACTACATTTTCTGAAGCTATACTTTGAACACACCCTCACACCTGAGCACATAATTTGAAATCACACTTCTGCATTTCCTTGGCACATTCTACTTTGTGCTTTTGTCTTTTTTGCACATTCCTTTTGAGTTCATAGTTGCTCTATTTCCATTTCATCTTTACAAACTGCTAAGAACATTGTTTAACTACCACTACTTGTTTGCACACACCCAGTCTATGTATGAAGGTACTTTGTCCATGTTAAGCAATAGGGCAGTACTCACTCTCTGAGGAGAAAAGTTGCACAGTATAACCCTACATCCACAGTAGAGGATGTAGAATTTAAAGCATTTTGAGACGAACAGTGATATTAGAATTGAAAGGCTCCTTAGGGACATTTTCTTGGAGCTCATTAGTTTTCCCTGTAGAAATATAAATATCCACAAAATCTGGAGCTAATTAGTAAGCATCTGAATTTACACTAGATCCTACATGTTGTGTTAATACAAGTTACCATTGTATTATTGTTATATCATCATCCTTCCCTACTTGAAAATGGGTATGAGAAAATGAAAGAAAGGCACTAAAGCAAAATGTCTTATCTTTTTAGGCATTTAATCCTAGTGGTGAGGGTAATATCTGAACTCTTCCATTCAATAAAAGCTTGAAGTTTATAAGAGCAATGGAATTTGTGGTAGGTTGATTGATAGGGTTATTTCAACATAGAAACATCCCTAATAAGAACTAGAGTTTAAAATAGACTATATGGCAGTTATGATGTTTCAATGGCTATTGAGGAATTTTCTATTCTAAAGAAGAATAAATTCAGAGAATCTTCAATCACATCAGTAAAGCTGTATGTTCAACCTAATACTTAGTGTTACTTGTCCGACATTTATTATGAATAGGCTGATAAGATATCCAAACATCTAAAGATATTTCAATAATATCCCAAACTTATGTGGATACATGGGCCAATAATTGGAACTGTAGGACAAGTTAGGTTTGTCTGAGTTATAGTTCAATGTATAAACTCCTGGCTAAACAAAGGCTTCAAAAATATTCAAAAAAAAATGGGGCTGGGAAGGTGGCTCAGTGGTAGAGTCCTTACCTTGCATGCATGAGGCCCTGGGTTCAATTCCCCAGCACCACATATGCAAAAAGAAAAAAAAGCCAGAAGTGGTGTTATGGCCCAAGTGGTAGAGCACTAGCCTTGAGCTGAAGAGGTGAAGGACAGCGCCCAGGCCCAGAGTTCAGGCCCCACGACCAGACCTCCCCCCAAAAATATTCAAAAACGAATTTTACAAACTTTAGGGGGGGATATGAGAAGGGATGACAAGGGGAAACAAAGGAGGAGGCAACATTGCTTGATAAGAAATGTACTCCTTATCTTTCCCATGTAATTGTAACCCCTCTGTACAGCATTTTCACAATTAAAAATTTATACAGAATACCTCTAAGTAAAGTTCAGAACAATTGTATCTGTATAATTCTTTTTTGTTGTTGTTCTTTTTTGGTAGTGTTGGGTGTATCCGTTGGAAAAGAACAGGCCTAAACAGTGCCTTCCACATTCTATAAGCTACCAAAAAGGCACCATAATTGACATGAGGGATGCTTCTTTTTTTCTTTTTCATTCCTTTTTATTGTGAAAATACTGTACAGAGGGGTTACAATTACATGAGCAAGATAATGAGTACATTTCTTTTTTATTGTGAAAATACTGTACAGAGGGCTTACAATTACACGGGCAAGATAATGAGTACATTTCTTATCAAGAATTGTAGCCTACTCCTTTGTTTCTGCTTCCCATCCTATCATGGCCCCTGTATAATTCTTCTAAGATCAGGATGAAAGTGTTTGTTCCCAACATTTAAAATCAACAGGATATGTTGAACTCATGGATCCAGAATTTTATGGCTTCACATTCATATTTCAAAAATTTTATCAATATGACTTCACCAAAACTCGGTTCTTATTGAACTTGTCTATGTCCTCTTACTTTTCAAATCCAGGTGGCATATTTCCTTGAATATCTTCCTGCAAATTCTTTCCTTCCTTTACTTCTGAAAATCTTTTATTACTTTTTTCTTTCCTTATTTATTGCTTTCTTCCAATCTTGTCCACACTGTTGCTCACATTGCTCACAGTTGTGTCCGAATTTCCTTTTTCTCTTCCCTTCAATAATACCCCCAATTTTATTATTGTTTTTCATATTCCTGGCTGTACACATTTTGATGATGTCTAAACAGACCTATTTTGTATCTGTTTAATATAAATTTTAGAAATATCAGACAGTTTTTTCCCCTAAATCAATTATTTCCACCTGTGGTCCTTATCACTAAAAATATCACTAATATAACTGCCAGCTATATTAGTGATATATATATATATGTATATATATATACATATATATATGTATATTGTGGAAGCACTTTAGATTTCTTCTTACCACTCTGCCTGTGCCCATTAGATAAGATGAATTATCAAAATTTTCTCAGTAAAGTGTTTTCCTTTTCAATCACAACATTGTCATTATCAGGGTACACTGTGGTCATCATCATCTTCACCAAAATTATTATTAGCATCATAAGTGCTAACTTTTGAAAAGTCTGATATGTATCTATGATTTTTGGTTATGAATCTATGTTTTTGGTTAATAATTTTATTTTATTTTATTTTATTTATTTATTTATTTTTTTTTGTCGGTCGTGGGGCTTGAACTCTGGGCCTGGGCGTTGTCCCTTAGCTCTTCAGCTCAAGGCGAGCGCTCTACCACTTGAGCTACAGCGCCAGTTCCGGTTTTCTGGGGGTTTTATTGGAGATAGGAGTCTCATGGTCTCTCCAGCCCGGGCTGGCTTTGAACCGCGATCCTCAGATCTCAGCCTCCTGAGTAGCTAGGATTACAGGCGTGAGCCACCAGCGCCCTGGTTAATAATTTTAATGTTACCACTGTGGTTGAATCCATATTAAAATTTTGAGCAAATAAAGAAACAAAAAATGAAACCATAAGAAGTAGTTTGACTATGTGCATAAGACAAATTAGGGAATAGATTTTTGAAGTATTGCAAATTCCTAACCAGTATGATATAACTTCCTCTCTCCCCTCCACTTCACACAAATTTTTAAGTTTGAACAGAAGTATTTCATGTAATATAATATAAATGTTACTACAATGTCATGTGTATATTTTAAATTTCCTTGAAAGTAATAAACTACATTCTATTGAAATATTAGTAATTTATTGCTAGGAAAATTTTGGAAAAGTAGACTATATCTTTGGAAAGATAAAGTCAAAAATAGTAGCATAAAATTTATAAAGAAGTCTGTCTTCAGAAATATGTATATATATATTATGTATAGAAAGATATACATTTTTAGAGATTATTTGTCATCAGAAATATATACATATATCAAAATATATGTGTAGAACATTGTACATTATAGTGAAACAAAAATCTTAAAACACAATTAAAATTTACAAAATACATCAAACAAAATGCCAGTGACTCACGCCTATTATTCCAGCTATTCTGGGTAATGAGATCTTAGAATTGTGTTCAAAAATAGCCCAGAGAGAAAAGTACTTGTTAGGGACTGGGAAGGTGGCTCAGTGGTAGAGCACTTGCCTTGCTAGCCTGAGGCCCTGGGTTCGATTTCTCAGCACCACATAAGCAAAAAGAAAAAAGCCGGAAGTGGCACTGTGCCTCAAGATATAGAGTGCTGGCTTTGAGCATAAAAATGCTTAGGGACAATACCCAGACTTTGCAAACTACAACAACAAAATATATCACATTAATTTCACAAAAGCATCTTTTAACTGCTGTGAATGTTTTTTTTTTTGGTCTGATCATGGGGCCTGAACTCTGGGCCTGGGCACTGTCCCTCAGCTCTTCAGCTCAAGGCTAGTGCTCTACCACTTGGGCCACAGCGCCACTTCCGGCTTTTTTCTTTTTGCTTATGTGGTGCTGAGAAATCGAACCCAGGGCCTCAGGCATGCAAGGCAAGTGCTCTACCACTGAGCCACCTTCCCAGCCCCTATGCAAACAATTTTTTAGAGACATGAATACATGCCCCTGGAAAATGTTAAGTAAAATGTATAGAATATTTACGACTATGTTAAAGACATGACTATTTAGATATTTTAAGATATTTAGATAATTACAAATTAAAAATAATGATAATATATTGAGACTGGTCTTTTATTCTATTTTACAATAGCAATTAAATTATATTTGTAATGATTATTTAAAAATACTCTTGTTTGGTATTTGAATTATAATAAGTGATAAACATTTTTAAATGATTTCCATAGGAAAGGACCATTTTCTTAATTGTATCAATTCTTTTGTAATTTCAAAACAATTAAGAAAATTATTCCAAGACCTGTTTGCTTTAAGACTACATTTGTTTTGTTGTTCAAGTGTTCATATGTTGGTAGAAATTAAAATTCCAAAATTTCAATGGATGTTGGCATTCAGGAACATCTTCATAGATACTAATATTGGAGTCCCTTAAGTGAAATTGTTTTATTTCATTTGTTATTTTCACAAATAAATCAAGATGATTGTTTATTTTGTATATATTCACTGCTTTTGGCTCTTATCTTGAGAATACTTTTTTTCTTAGCAAAGTAGAGAAAAGCAATTGGATTGAGCAAGTAACATATGGCTTTCATAAAATGCAGATGCATAGATTTGGGTCTCCTCTCATTTGCTAAAAGTTTCTTCCAGAATATGTTATCAATTACTTATAAGTGATGCATAATTCCTAGTTATTCCAGTTATCACATACACTTTTTGATTGAGTTATCTCTGCATAAACTAAAAAAAAAACATATAAAAAACCTAAAAATAAACAGAAATCACATCTTTGTTTTAAAAGCTATAGTTTACGAAAAGTTTTTACCTAACACCGAAAAACATCCTTTTAGGTATTCTGCAATTTGTGTGAAGGATATTAAATGATAGTTTTTTTCTGACATGAAATTCACATGCAATATATTATCTCCTTTTATTCTATACATTTTAGTGCTTTGGAAGTGAATGGTACAATCATAGGTTTTCCAAGCCTAATTTACACAAATTTAACATTTCTTCAAATAGAAATGCTGTAAATTTTAGAACAGACATTAAAATAGATATAAAATTAAGTTACAGGAATTGGTCCAGCATACATCCTCAATAGTGTGTTTTTTCAAAATTTTTACAAGATTGTTCTGACTGAACTGTATTCCCTGAATTTACACACAAGTTTATTGAGCAGGAGGACCAATATTATACAGAGATATCTAGATGTTTGATAGTCACACATATTCCGCACCTTGTGAAAACACAAGGCCCAGATATTTTATGTAGAAAAATGTCTTTAGGGAATGTTTGAAGCAACTAAAATTAATTTAGGAATGAGTTAAGATTTAGATAACGTTGTAGCATAATAAAGCTTAATAATAACGACTTGAGCTGTACTACAGACGAGAGTTGGAGGGGATAGAATGATGGACCACATAGGAGCAGTATGTCATTGTTATTGTGTTTCAACAAACAAAGACTTAAGAGAAGAAAAGGAAGAAAATAATCAAAGTGTCCTGAATCAAGTTTCTTTTTAATCCACCTAACAGTGTGGACTGAGTCAGAGAAGGTGGGAAAAAATAAAGCATTGTATAGACCTCTTACAATGTAAAGAAATTGTAATAGGAATATTATAATTAATTTCCAAAGAAATAAGGGAATGAATAGGTAAACTATAAAGGCAAAAAGAATGGAGAGAAAAAAAGGAATGTAAAATCTTTATCAATAACAAACACAAGAGTTTGGAAGTAGAAAGGCAGTGGAAATATTCTAAATAACAATAAAATAATAATGAAAATTGCTGACGTGGATCAAATATGGATCACATTTTATCATATATAATTTAAAAAAACATACTAGGAATGAAAATTTAAAAGTTATAATTTAAAACACTACTTAAATTATAGCTAGACAGTACAGTTCAGTGGTAAAACCTTGGCCTAGCATAAGTGAAACAATGGTGTGATCTCCCAAGCATTACAAAGTACACACAAAGCACATACATACACACATAAACCACATAAACACACACAAACACCCCTCCCCCACATAAGTGGGGCTAAAGACTTACCAATCCTAATTTAAGCCTTTTATAAATCTCTGATTTAACATTTTATACTTTAGTTTTCATTTGTATTTTGAAAACTCCTTTGAAATCTTGAGGATATGTACCACTATTTCCTCTTGGCTACTCATTTTAAAACAGATATACATTAAAAACTTTTGAACTCAAATGACCATTTTTTGTTAATGCAAGAATTAATCACCAGTACTGTACCAAGAAGCTAGACTTAACACCTATATGCCTTTTTTTGGTGGGGGGTGTCTGGTTGTGGGCCTGAACTCTGGGCCTGGGCAGTGTCCCTCAGCTCTTCAGCTCAAGGCTAGCACTGTACCACTTGAGCCACAGTGCCTCTTCTGGTTGTTTCTTTTCTGCTTATGTGGTCCTAAAGAACTGAGCCCGGGCCTCATGCTTGCAAGGCAAGTGCTCTACCACTGACCCACCTTCCCAGCCCACCTATATGCCTTTTAAAAAAACATATCCAATTGCAGAGTATCAATGAAAGCAAATCATATACTGATAAATTTTCTAACCATATTTTTAAGGCTTTTTCAAAGTTAATACATCCAAGTGGCAGTTTTAGGAATACCAATCAGATCATGACATCACTCATTTTTACCATTATGTTTCCTGTGTCTGTCTGCAAGAGAAAGGGACAGGACAAAGATTGGCCACACAGCCCCTCCTTAGGAATGTGCATGCACCCAACTCTTCAGGGTTAGTTGAACTGCCTTTGCGCCAGCTTGCCCTCTTCTACCATGCGTGGACTCCCCCCAGGGCCTGTCCCACCCTGCATGACTGGCTGAGCTGCACGTCTGCCTCTACATCCCTCACCTCAAAAGACAGGTCTTCTATTAGAGTCTAAGTTTTTCCCTTTTTTTTTTTCTTGGTTCTTGAATGAAATAGTTTTAGACAGAACAGGTAAAGTTTTAGACAGAACAGGTAAAATTTTTGACAGTGTTAAATAAACCTTTATATTTAAATTTCTAATAGTATCCCCAAGTTTTAGCAGAGGGAACTAAATCCCAAACAGCCAATGCCTTTTTGTTGAGTCAGATAACTTGATTACAGTGTAAACAACCTTTGCATTTTAAAATACCGAATTTTAAAATACAGATTTTGATTTGTAAATTAAAGAATTCTTAGAAAGTTTAACTAAACTTTCTGTTTAAAACAATACAATAATCCTTTAAGATATTTGGCATACAAATCTGATGACCTTCCTTAGAGGTTAAACTCTTTTTTTAACAGCATGCTGATTTTCATCTTGAACATGTTCCAACATACTCATACAAAACTTAAAGTGCACAAAAATGAAAATCAGTCCAGAATCTTCATCTAAGATTTAAGATTTGTAAAACAAAGTGCCTTTGCTGAGCTTCATTTACCCAGGGCTTGCTTGTTTAGCAATGCATTTTACCAATTGGCCTTGTGAATACCTTCAGCTGGAGGAAGGCTAGGTGGGAGTCACCTGAAACTGAACTAGCCTATCTTTTATCCAATTTTCTTTTTAGACAAGAGCATTTTACAATTTTTTTAACTGTTCGGACAAGCCAAATGTCCAAACGAGGCTCAAACTGTCTATGCCCTCACCTCCAGCTGCCTCTGCAGGAAAATGCAGCCTGAAGCTTGTAAGGGCTTGTGACCTCCCATGCCCACCTCTTGACTGCTGCAACACAGACAAAACAGAGCAGGTTTATGACCAAGCCCAGACAGAGCTGGAACTTTTATTCCCCCAGAGATGTCCAAATGAACAAAAAGAACAGATTCTAATAACTTGAATAATTGTCTGGGTTTTTTTTTTTCAGATAATGGTGAGCTCTGGCGTTTAGGGGACCTGAATTCGGTGACTGAGAGCCCCAAAATAACTCTCTGAACCTAGAAGAGAGGTGTTAGTTTAGAGGAACTCTCCTGCAGCCATTTTACATTAAGGGAGGGCCAATCTACCTGGCAGAGGGTGCAGAGATGACCTTGGGTAACAGTACTCATATGCCCTGGCTTTTTCCTGAAAATAAGAAAAGGGATCTAAAAGCATTTCCAAAAGTGATGGATAAAGAAGTTTGGTGCATTTCTACAAAAAGCAAGATATCAGTGATCTCAGAATTAGCTTAAAGAGAAGTTGTTTCTTACTTTTCCTGCTTGGGCCAAATAAGCTTTCCCCTTGGAATTTTATCAGCACCAGAGTGGAGACCTAAGTTTGAGAGGAGATTCTCCACCTCATCCCAAGGTTTCTCCAACAACTGAGGTTGGGGTTGGAGACATAGGTTTAACAGGAGATTCTACATCTCATCCCTTTCTCGATGCTTGTGGTTCTCAGACATTTAGACAGAAATGTCAACTAAAACAGACACAGATAGGTGGCTACACAAACCAAATGGTCAGACAGAACAAGTAAGACAACCCAAGTGAGGCAAGACTCCAGGTTAAGAACCCTAATCTGCCTCCACTGGGGAGAGGAGCATCCCAAACTCTTCCGTGGCTGGGAGTTCTGCTGCATCCCACCTCCCCTTCTGCCCCTTCCACTATACCTGGCCAGGCATTTCAACTTACCTCTAGAGGCTTTTGAGTTCTAAGTTCCTGCTAGGAACTTCTCTCCACAGCTGTCCCCTAGGGAGTGGCTCTTCTGACACCAGTCCAAAGTCTCTGAGCTCAAGGCCCGGGGTCCTGGATCTCACTTGGGCCTACATCTATTATATCCTGGGTCCAAAAGAGACTTCACGAAACCCAGATAAAGGTGCTAGGAACTTTATTGTTTTTTTAAATGGAGGGGGGGGGTGGCAGGGGCGGCTAGCTCGGCTTGCCCAGGACACCGCGCTGGGTGGCCACACTTCCCAGGATGAAGCCCACGGCCAGGGACATGGTCTGGTCGAAGGAGCCGCGCAGCTGCTCCACGTGCTGGTTCTGGGTCAGCAGCTGGTCTTGCAGCGGGCCCAGCATGCCCACGATGTCGCCCAGGTGCGTCTGCGTCTGCAGCAAGGCAGCATTCAGCGATGGCATGGCGGTGGGCTGCAAGAGGTTGGCGGGGGCCCAGGGCGGCGCGGCACCTGCGGGAGGGAGCGCGGAGTCGGTGGGGGCGGGGGCTCTGCAGCTCGCCCGCAGGCCTCTGACCCTCCGGCCCCAGCTGCCCCTTCCAGCCTCCCGCCCCATCGCCTTTCCCCTCCCAGCCCCTGCTGTCCCTTCCCCTCTCCCGCCCCGCCGCCTGCCTACCTGGCTCTTCCGGGGCCAGGGCCGGCGCGGGCGCAGAGGGCGCGGGGAGGCAGCCGCAGTGGGCGCACCTGTCCTGCTGATCGTTGCCCAGCAGCCCCATGAGCTCGCGGATCTGCGCGTGAAGTGCCCGGGGGGCTTGCTGGTGAGGAGTTTGCTCTTGAGCAAATTGTAGCGGCGGCAGCACTGTGCAGGTGTCCTTCGCACCTGCCGCAGGGCGAGCGCGGCGGACACTTGGCGGTAGGGGGGCAGTGTGTGACACACAGCCGACCGCAGCATCTCGGCCAACAGCAGCTCTGTCTCCCAGGTGCTCCAGGGCTTGTGCTGCGCCGAGCCAGGGGACACGGGCACGCTGGGCCTGAGGGGCGAGCAGCCCTTGTTCGCCACCAGGCCCTGGGGCCGGGTCCCCGGCTTGTCCTTGGCCAGTGGCAGCAGCTCGGCCACCAAGTCGGTCCGCGAAGGCGGCGCAAGTGGCGGTCACCGCCAGGGCCGGGGCAGCATCCTTGCGGGCTGCGTGGACTCCGGGGTTGGGGCGGCACCCGGGGGCCTGCAGGGGCGGGGGTTGCGGGGGCCTAGAGGCTGGGAGACCCGGGGCGGCTGCGACATCTGGGCTGCCCGCATGCGCTCTGCCTAGGTAGGAAATCAATCACGGTCAATCACAGGGAAAGTAGGAACAGCCTTGAGCTCAGGGTAGGATGCGTTTTTATAGGGGTAGGTTAGATAGAGTTATATATACAAGCCATGCAAGGCAGGTTTGGCCTATTTTTCATTGGTTACAATTAGAACCTTTAAATTAATTTGTTCTTTGTGCTCTGCCGAGCTAGGAACTTTATTACCACCACATGGGACCACTTCCTACCACTGGGAAAGTAGGAACAGCCTTGAGCTCAGGGTAGGATGTGTTTTTATAGGGGTAGGTTAGATAGAGTTATATATACAAGCCATGCAAGGCAGGTTTGGCCTATTTTTCATTGGTTACAGTTAGAACCTTTAAATTAATTTGTTCTTTGCGCTCTGCCGAGCTAGGAACTTTATTACCACCACATGGGACCACTTCCTACCACTGGGAAAGTAGGAACAGCCTTGAGCTCAGGGTAGGATGAGTTTTTATAGGGGTAGGTTAGATAGAGTTATATATACAAGCCATGCAAGGCAGGTTTGGCATATTTTTCATTGGTTACAGTTATATGACCTTTAAATTAATTTGTTCTTTATGGTAATATCATATGTAATCATTTGTAATAGGTCAGTCATAGTGGGACCACTCAGCTGTGGTCTTCAATTGGCGGGCTGAAGGCCTTGTTACCAAGGCAAGCAAGCAAGGTTATAGAAGCAAAACTTGGCAGAAACATAGCCTTGACTCACAGAAGCATAGGCAAAACATAATCTTGACTTGGTCAACATGATCAAAAGTTTCAAAGCTATTGACACTACTTTAGAAATTATTTTTATCATAAGCTCCTAACTGCTCTTTAATGCAGCTGGTGATAAGCCTCAGTTGTCAATAGCCTTTTGCAAAGCTGCCAGTTTGGTAAAATTGAGTAAGGGAGCGATGTTCTTTTGCTTTTTTATCAAGGGTGGGGAAAGGACAAAAGTTGACTATTGGTCAGCCTTTGTCTGGGGTTTTTCTTTACCAGGAGGTTTTTTCCCTTTATCAATAATTTTGTTTTGTTTTCTGATTTCACAGTTTTGTACCCATGGCTAGTCTTTTCCCAGGGAAAAGGGGGTTCAGGGGAGAAAGTAAATTTCTAAGAGCAGGAGGGACTGAGGCCAGACAACACAAGAAATTTCTGCCAGTGAATAGTAACTTGGATATTACAGAAAACCAAAGATCTGGTGTTTTAATGCATTAAGCTGTTCACATTGTAATCAAATTATCTGACTTCTCAAAAATGTAAAGGATTATTGCATTATTTTGAAGAAGAACTTTAGTTAATTTTCAAGTTTTTGCTAACACCAAAACTTGATGACTTTTCTTGGGAGTTTAAAACAACTCATTTATGTTTTTACATGATGATGACAGGCAGAAATTTACTGGTAGAACAAACTCCAGAGTTCATTTCAGGGGTTTCACAGAGCAAGGGCACCTGGGACTGAGGAATGTCTCTCAAGGCCTTCCACTAAGTGCGGCCATGTGGCCAGTCCCCTGACACAGGAGTCAGGTCATGACAGGAGTCGTCCTGTTCAGGCGAGAATAGGATCTCACTGGGGCATCCAGATGAAGTGGACTCACCCCCTGGACAAAGTCACAGACGCTGACCAGTATCTTAAAAGATAGTTTATTCAATTGATCAGCCAGGGTTAACTCATCTAGGGAATGAGCAGTCCCAAACTCAAATAGCTCAGGGTTTATAAAGGTTAAAAAAATGCATTCTTTTAGAGCAGATTCAAGCAAGGTGGTGTACAGAAGAACTTCGCAGTTATTTTATTTTGCAAGCTCTTAAGTCACAAACATTCCCCAAACAATTAAAACTGTAAGTACTCCTGTAACAATTTCTTGACCTAAAGCAACGGGCAGTTCCTAGTTTTGGGGCCAGGTGTTTTGCTTTTTCAAAACTAGTAATTAAGGTAGAAGGAACAGCTAGGGGGTAAATAGGCCTAGTTCTTTCCTCATAACTAGTTGTTCCAGTTCAATCCTGCCTTGCATAGTTTGGCCCTATTCTTAATGAATGAAGTTCCTACAAGAATTGTTTAAGGCTGGGTGCCCGTGGCTCAAACCTGTAATCCTAGCTACTTAGGAGGCTGAGATCTGAGGATCATGGTTCAAAGCCAGCCAGGGCAGGAAAGTCCATGATACTCTCATCTCCAATAAACCACTAGAAAACCAGAAGTGGCACTGTGACTCAAGCAGTAGAGCACTTGCCTTGAGCTGAAGAGCTGAGGCATAGCGCCCAAGCCCAGAGTTCAGGACCCTTGACCAAAAAATAAATAAATAAAAATAAATAAATAAATAAAAAATAAAGAATCATTTAAGGAAGGAGCTAAGAAAAAGAAAATACAGCTAAGAACAAAAGGGAGCAGCAGAGATTACTAATCTCCATATCTAATAGTTATAAAAAACATTTAAGTTTAAAAAAAAGATTTCAGCCAGGTGTGGGTTCAGGAGTCTGAGATCTGAGGGTCCTGGTTTGAAGCCAGCCTGAAAAGAAAAGTCTGTGAGGTTTTTTATCTCCAGTTAACCTGCAAAAAGCCAGAACTGGAGGTATAGCTCAAATGGTATAGCACTAGCCTCGAGCAGAAAAAGCTTAAGGAGGGGCTAGGAAGGTGGCTCAGTGGTAGTGCGCTTGTCTTGCATGCATGAGGCCCTGGTTCCATTCCTCAGCATCACATAAGTAAAAAAAGAAAAAAGCCGGAAGTGGTGCTGTGGCTCAAGTGGTAGAGTGCTAGCCTTGATCTGAAGAGCTAAGGGACATTGCTCAGGCCCAGAGTTCAGACCCCATGACTGGACCCAAAACAAAAAACAAAAAAAAACTTAGGGATAGTTCAGTCCCCAGTTGAGTGGGGCTCAGTGTCCCAGCTCTGAGTTCACTCTCCAGTATTGGCACCAAAATAGGAATAATATTAATAATTACTTAAGAAGAAACAGGAAATACTTAGGATGTGGTAGATGTTTGAGTCCTGAAGCTCCCTGTTGAGTTGCCTTGTTTCCCTTGTAGTACTGTTGCAGTGGTGTGTGTGTGTGTGTGTGTGTGTGTGTGTGTGTGTGTGTGTGTATACACAATTAACCCTATTAGTTATTTTATTGTAACCATTAGGACTCATGAGCAAGAACTATTATAAGAAAACAGAAGTGTTGAACAATACGCTGTAAGCTACAACAGTAGATGGCCAACCCAGGTGGGCCCCAGGTATCCTTGATTCTGGACTGTGCACAGTTAACCAATCACAGACAGTATTGGCTCCTTGGTTAAACCCCAGAGAAAAAGCTGCTTTGTTCGGGATGCTGCAAGATAGACTGGCCAAGTGAATATCCTGTGTTGAAACAGGGAGAGGCAAGTCAGTAAGGTGAGGGCTATGCAATGCTCTGAAGGAAATGGGCATAAGTGAGAGTACCTGTCTTAAAGGGGCTTGGGGTATTAGTCTTTCCCCACACCACCATCCTAGAATTGTCCCTCAGCTTTTTGTTTAAGGTTAGCACTCTGCTACTTGAGTCACAGCTCCACTTCTGGCTTTTTTGTTGCTTTATTGGAGAAAAAGAGCCTCACTGACTTTTCTGCCTAGGCTGGCTTCAAAGCATGGTCCTCAGATCTCAGCATCCTGATTAGGATTACAAGCATGCGCCATGGGCCCATCTATAATGCTGTTCTTAATGGCAGTGGCTGTCAGACAGGGCCTTCATCCGTGTCTTATATGGTCTCATCCTAATAGGTACTGTCCTCAGGCTAGAGTGTAGGGGACTGACTGGAAATCTCAGGCCTGGCCACAGTGACAATTGAGTGAGTTACATTTCTTGAATTTGGATGCAGGCCACCTGCTTTGCTTCTTGGGTTTCTGCTTTCGAGTGCTCTGCTGGACTGTACCTGGGGTCTCTGTTGAGACACCTGGGTGAATGTGGGCACTTTTCAGAATGGCTTAGAAGCAGCTCTTGGTGGCTTTGAAGCTTGGCTTTCATTTCTGGCATGACAGTGCATTGGGAAGGTTCTGGATCCAGAGTCAGGCTTAGCTTTGGGCTCAATCTCTGCCACATGCTAGCTCTTTCTTCCATTCCAGATGAGTCACTGTCCATCTTAGGCTGCCCTGTCCTGTCTCTTCCTCATATACCTGTCTCGGACTTGGGGCCAGGGTTCTGATGAAGAAATTCTCTTCAGACAAATAGAGATTCCATGGAAAGAAATTGATCATGTACAGCTGGTTTCTCCACTGGTAGTTGTTCAATTTTATTTCCCTTTCATTTTTCTTCCTCTTCTCAGGGATCACTGCCTATAAGAACTTCATAGCAACTAGACTTAGATGGGTAAATGTAAATTGGAGCTGGCTTCTGAAACTCCAGGTGAGGTTCTTCAGGCTTGGGAGATTTTTCAGAGCCCTATGCACCTAATGCATTTTAGCCTTTATTTTTATTTTTCACCTATATTTTTCTTCTTGTATTACTTCTAGATGCCTTTTATTTTCCCTTAGGACTCAAGCATAATTTTGGTTGCTTTTAGGTGTAATTATAGAAGTCCCAACTCATTTCAGTGACAGGAAGATTTATTATTTCACATAATAATAACCACGGTGGGGCTGGGGGTTTAGCCCAGGGGAAGGGTGCCCGCCTGGCGCGTGTGCAAGGCCCTGGGTTCGGTCCTCAGCCCTGGAAAAAAAAAGAAAAAAAATAATAACCATAGCACAAGGAAGACGGTAGAATTCATTAATTCAGTGGCTCAGTACTGTCTTCTTTTTTTGTCTTTTGTTTTGTCAGCCATGGGGACTGAACTCTGGGCCTGGGCTTTTTCCCTGAGCAACTCGGCTCAAGGCTAGCACTCTACCACTTTAGCCACAGGGCCACTTCTGATTTTCTGGTGGTTTATTGGAGATAAGAGTTTCACAGGTTTTCCTTCCTGGGCTGGCTTTGAACTATGATCCTCAGATCTCAGCCTCCTGAGTAGCTAGGATTACAGGCCTGAGCCACTGGCACCCAGCCTGTCTTCTTATATTTATATTCCTACCATCTTTTGAATTGACCATACTGGGTATATTCTCCACATGCTAAAGTTCATCATCCCAAGTTGGCTGTTGCAGCACCAGACATCCCATGTAAACACAGAAACCAACAGAATGGATGATGAGACAAAATTAGGATTTGTTTGTAAAGAGGACTGAGAAGTGACCACTGAGGTGGTATCAATCCTTGATGAGAAACATGTACCTTTTCTCTTTTGCTTGACAGGTTAAGAACAAATATCTTGTCATTGCATAATGAGATTACATACTGTTCCCTCAACTATTATTTCCTCATTTTATTTCCTTCTGCTCTCTACACTAGAAGGCCAAACAAGACCACTAGCTATTGTCAGAACTACGTACACCTCATTTGTACCTCCTTGTTCTAGGCAGGCTGAGCCTGTGCCTGAACTACATCCTGCCCATGTGGCCTGCCCTGCAGCTGTAGCATAAGACAAAAACGGCTAGAGTCAACAGTACAAGCAGAGCTTGTTCCCTCCCAAGTATGTATTTTGAAAACAATCTTTTTATTTTTATTGCACGATAAAACAGAAAATATAGCTGGCGCTGTTGGATCATGCTTGTAATCCTAACTCATCAGCAGGCTGAGATTGTAGGATTAAGTTTCAAAGCTAGCTTGGGCAGGAAAGTCTGTGAGTCTCTTCTCTCCAACAAACCATCAAAAAGCCTGAAGTAAAGCGGTGGCTCAAGTGGTAGAGTGCCAGCCTTGAGCGAAACAGCTAAGAGCCAGTGCCCAGGTCTTGAGTTCAGGCCTCAGAACTGGCACTCCCACTCAGGATCCATCCAGGATCCTGCTTTCCCTTGATCTGTCAGACCTCCTCTGCCTCCTCCAGTCTGTGACATTTCCACTGTCTTTTCTTTAGTATGAGCTTGACACTTTTGAAAAGGGCAGCTACTGATCCTGTGGGAAGCCTCCCAGTGTGACTTGGGTGGGTGTTTTTTTTTTTTTTTTGGCTGGTCCTGGGGCTTGAACTCAGGGCCTGGGTGCTCTCCTTGAGCTAGTTCTAGGCTATCACTCTACCACTTGGAGCCACAGCACCACTTCTAGTTTTCTGGTGTTCACTGGAGATATGAATGTCACAGACTTTTCTCTCTGGGCTGGCTTTGGACCAACATCATCAGATCTGAGCCTTTTTATTGGCTAGAATTCCATGGGTGAGCCACTGGAACCCAGCTAGGCATATCTTGGTTTATTTGTTTGTTTATGCCTAATTTTATAACTGAATGAGAAAGCTCAGTTATGTCATATCAATTTCTGATGTCTCATTGCCTGGGTGTATCTTTGGCCATCTACTTAAGGTGATCCTTGTCAGTATTTTTCAGGATGAGGCCACTGTTTCTTACATGGTAATTGGCAAATAATCTGAGTCTATAGTTCAATTGCAAAGAGATTTTCTTCAAAGTGTATCTCTGTGCAGGTTTAGCTTAGGAAACAGATGGTTTGAGATGGACATGGGCCAGGTTGGTATTCCAGCAAGATCTTCTGCCTCATCTCTAAATGGCCCAGCTTGTGAAGTGCCTGTGCTTCATCCTCAAGTTCTGTTTGAGAACCTAGCCTGATGTTAGAGATTTGCCTATAAGCTTTTCTGCAAGATAGTTTCCTTCCAAACTGACATTCACAAAGTGAGTTAGGTTTAATATAAGCAACACAAAATGGAACTGGTATCAAGCAGCATTTATTTAGTGTCTCTGTGTATCTGCTACTATGTTAAATCTAAGGAAGGTGAAAGTCGTAGTCTCTGTCCATGAATCCAGCACATTTCTTCAAAGTATGATCCTTTGAGCTCCTGTTCTGACACAATTGTTTAACTACATTGGTTTTACACTTCTCTTTAAATAGCTTTTCACCTGTGACACTCATCTTCAGTGAAACACCAAAAAGAATCTGGAAGTGGAGCTGTGGTTCAAGTGGCTAGGCCCTAGGCTAGAACAAAAAAGCTCAAGAGCAATGCCCAGGCCCTGGGTTCAAGCCCCAGAAATGAGGTAAGAGGAAATTAGCAGCTATTAGATAAAACAGAAGGTTAAGAGGCCAGAGCTAGAGTGGCTCAAGCCTACGATTATAACTACCTAAGGAAATTGAGTCTGAGGATCCAGATTTGAAGCCAATCCAGGCAGACAAATCGAAGACTTATCTCTAAATAACCAGCCTGGGTTCAATTTCATTACCGGACAGAAACAAAAACAAAAAAGTAAACAAAATTTCTGGGGAAGGTTTATTTAGAATGATGGCTCTACTGAAACCACTGAAGCAGTAGAAAACATAGATTCTCTTTTTTTCTCTCCTGTCTCTCTTTTCCTTGTTCTTTTTTTCTTCTTTCTCTCTGCTCTCTTTCTCTCCTAGCACATGCTAGGCAAGACATCTAACCACTGTGTTTGATACCCAGCCACATGTTTGGATTTTTACATAATCCAATTCTCTCCAGGTGCCGGTGTCTCACGCCTGTAATCCTAGCTACTCAAGAAGCTGAGATCCAAGAATCAGGGTTCAAAGCCAGCCCTGGCAGGAAAACCTGTGAAAGTGAAACTCTTATCTCCAATAAACCACCAGAAAACCGCAAGTGGCACTGTAGCTCAAATGGTAGAGTGCTAGCCTTGAGCTGATTTGCTCAGGGACAATGCCCAGGCCCAGAGTTCAAGCCCCAAGACTGCCAAAAAAAAAAATCCAATCTCTTTACCTCCGAAAAGTTCCATTTTCCTTATATTTATAAACTTATACCTTTCTAGCTCCACAACTCCAGACTTCACACATTTACACTACTGAAGGATAATGAGATGCATCTTTTTTAATGAGGGAAGGGGGGCTCATCTTAAAAACCACAAATCAAAGCATCTTATTCGTCTGCTTAGAAACCTACTGCCTTTTCCCATTAAGTTCCATATTAAGAGTTAAAACTATCCTGAGCTGGGCATAGGTGGCTAATGCCTGTAATCCTAGCTACTCAGGAGTCTAATGTTTTGGGATCATAGTTCGAGATGAGCTTGGGCTAGAAAATCTGAGATTCATCTCCAGTTAACCACAGAGAGAGAGAGAGAGAGAGAGAGAGAGAGAGAGAGAGAGAGAGAGAGAGAGAGAGAGAGAGAGAGAGAGAGAGAGAGAGAGAGAGAGAGAGAACAACAACTTTATCCCATCTCATAAGCTGGACGAGCCATGGTGTTCAAGTCCCAGGCCTCCTCTTATTTTTCATTTTGCAAACCTCCTCCCCCTCATTTTTTTGTGCCAGTCCTAGGGCTTAAACTCAGTGTCTGGGCACTGTCTCTGTGCTTCTTTTTCTCAAGGTTAGTACTCTACCATTTGAGCCACAGCATCACTTCTGGCTTTTTCTGTGTATGTGGTACTGAGGGATCAAACTCAGGGCTTCATGCATGCCAGGCAAGCACTCTACCACTAAGCCACATTACAATCCCCTTGACCCGTTTTTTTGCAGCATTTTTTTCTTTTCTTGGATTACTAAAATTTGTTAAGGCCTTTGCATTTGCTAGTTAGTCCTCCCTCACCTTCTCCTGCCCAATTCATATAACTAAACGTCCTTGCAAACACTTTGCTACTGGCCTGGACAGCCCTGTTCTGCCCATTTGGGCCTTGCCAAGTCAGTGGCTTGGGTAATCCCTGATCTCGGGATAGTTGGGAGGGTACTTAGCACTCAGTACCTGTTGGAGGGTCAGATCTTCAAAAACACAAATGCAGATGGACACTCCCAGTCTCCTTTTCCCAGCTGACATCACTCCAGTGACTATGGTCAGCCAAACTTTAAACCACCCGGTTGGTGCCCAAACTCAATGAACCAGAGCCCAGCCACTTCAGAACAAAGAAGAACCCAGACCCAGAAGTATACCTGGCCAGACCCACCCCACAGGGGGAAGTATTTCCCAGGCATTGGGAGCACACTTTGTAGGCATCTGCAGTGGCTATGTGCTGCCTGGGTGCAAGGTACTCTCTAAGTTGAGGTTGGCAGGAGCAAGGTGCTGGTAAGCCTTGATTGCTGAGAAGGGTAAAGGAGGGAAAAGGCAGCCTGATGGTAGGAATGAGAGACACAAAGCATATGCATTTTGGTTCCTTAAAAATATGAATCCCTTTGGCTTATTTTTTTTTAATTTACTGGCATATTTCTCTTTTCCAATTCATCATAAGATACCCAGAAAACTTAGGAAACCATTAAATAATGCAATTTTACTTTCATCTACCTGTTATTTATTTATGTTTGCAGAGAGATGATGAATTTATTGAGAGTAGAGTATCTACATTCCTTCTACTAATAATATTAACAGTATAAACAATATAAACTCTTTGTCTTCCATCCTAACACATTCTAGATGATGTTTTATTTTCTTTTTTGGTCGGTTCTGGGGCCTGAACTCTGGGCTTGGGTGCTGTCCCTCAAGTCTTCAGCATAGGGCTAGCACTCTACCACTTGAACCACAGTGCCACTTCCGGCTTTTTCTGCTTACGTGGTACTGAGGAATTGAACCCAGGGCCTCATGCATGCAAGGCAAGTACTGTACCACTGAGCCACCTTGCCAGCCCCTCTAAATGATTTTTACTCATGTAGATTCAAATTTAGATGGTGATGACCAAAGTATAGAGATTACCATTGTTTCCTGTTTCAGAGTATGTCCTAATCTCATATGAAGTTAAATGAATTACATTTCTACAATGATATATTTTGTATGTATTACATATAATGCATGCATTACACATAGTATACAACACATACACACACACACACACACACACACACACACACACACACACACACACACGTATTCATACAGCTTAACTCCAAGGTATCTTAAAGTTGCCTTCTGATTTCATGCCTCGTCATTCTTTTTCTCCCCGGTATTTTAATGGCTCCAGGCAACTAGTATCATGTATACCTTTTAGCTTTCTCATGGATTGTTTTTATACCTTTGAACACTCTCTGTGGCATTTTCACCTGTCACAGTCTGATGTACATCTCATGGCAGGCATTTGCAGATAACTATGGGGCTAATCAGGTTAACATAAATTAGTGAATTGAATTTGAGTGCCAATTTTGAGGTGCAGGAGCATTGCCTAAAAGGACCAGTAGCTATTTGGCATGAAGTAGTCATTAAACAGTGACTATAGAGCCTTTGTTGCTAGATCTTTCAGTTTTCAAGGGAAATTGGACACTTGCACTTTTGTATGAAGACTGGTTTTTAAACATGGAACTCATTTAAAAGTTTAGGCACTATATAGATAAATTAAAAACATCTCTAGGCTAGATTTGACACTCCAAGCTCTAGACATGTGTTTGGTTCTTTGTGTATGAATCATGTCTCCTGATTCAAATGAGTGTTTTCCTTTCTGTTAGCATTTTTGGTATGTATCTTAATTATAGTAGTGTGCTGGTCTTTCTGCCTTAGTTGTTAATATGTTTATAAAATCTGTTTGAAACACATATTGGCTCTTTCCTACATGTAGTCCATCTCTCTATAAAATAGGTTTATACATACCTGTGTGTATGGGTGAAGGAGGGTGAAAGAGAAAGAGAGAGAGCACAAGAGAAGAGGGTAAAGGAAAGGGGAGGAAATACATTTATTCTCTCATGCTATTTGATTCTCCTCTTCTTCTGGAAGGAATTAGATTGGGTAATTGAATTGCTGCTTAAAAGTTGATCTGAGGTGCAGGGAATGTGGTTTAGTGATAGTGCTTGCCTACCATACATGAAAGCCCATTGTTCGGTTCCTCAATACCACATACACAGAAAAATCCAGAAGTGAGGCTGTCTCTCAAGGGTTAGAGTGCGAGCCTTGAGCAAAAAAAGCTCCAGGACAGTGCCTAGGCCTTGAGTTCCAGTTCCAGGACTGGCAAAAAATGTTAAACTAGGAATTCAATGGATATACCCAAATGGTGGAGCTCTTCTCTGGTATGTGTGGGGTCCTAAGTTCTATCGCTAGCACTGTAAAAAAAAAAAGTAAATATAAAATATAAGTCAATCGTCATCTCTTTTGTCACATCAAATGTTCCAATACTAACAGAATTTTGGTATATTTATGATGAATATTTTTAATAATAGCAAAAGGCCCAGAATAGTGTTTTATATTTATAATCCTAGACACTCCAGAGAAGGAGATAGGAGGATTAAGGTTTAAGAGCAGACCAAACAAAAAGTTAGTGTTTCAGAGATAGCAAGCATGGTAGTGTATGCCTGTAATCTCAGGTACTTGAGAGGCAGAGGTAAGAAATTCATGGTCTGAGGCTTGCCTAGACAAATTTGGGAAACCCTATCTAAAAAACAAAAGCAAAAGGATTAGGGACATCTTTTATTCCCTAGGGCCACCACTACAAATAGGAAACAAAACCCTAAAAAACTGTTCTGACAGAAATGTTTTTTGATAGATTAAATCTCTGGAAGAGTTTTAGTAGGAAGTGATTACTAAAGATTTTAAAGGATAGTCAGTAAAAGGGGAAATAGATAATGAACCTCCTCACAATGAAAAACTTGCTCAGGGAAAGACTCTAGGAAGACAGGAAAAAAATAAACTATAAAGTAGCATGAAATATTTGCAAGCCATATAGTAGAGGAATTAAATCTCCAATAAACAGTGTTCTCAAGTCTCTGTAGTACATTATGATAAAAACCAAACCAGAATGATTGGATAATGACCAAAAGATACAAATAAATGTTTCACTAAAGAATATATACTCAGCAAATAAACATATAAAAGGATGCGTTGGTCCCAACCGTTAGAGGAATGCAATTTAAAATGCTCAGTGAGGTACCAGTACACACCTATCTGAATGGTTCAATCAAAATAGTGACAACACATGGTTGATCAGAATTCAGGGGAACTTGATTATTCTTACATTGCCACTTGGAAAATGAAGTGATAGTTTACATGGGAAAAGAATAGAACAATACCTTGTTTTGGGACAGTCCTGTGGATTGAGCTCAGTGCCATGGCACTATCCTTGAGCTTTTTTGCTCAAGGCTAGCGCTCTACCACTTGACCCACAGTGCCAGTTTCCGTGCATGTGGTACTGAGGAATCAAACTCAGGGCTTCATGCATGCTAGGCAAGCTTTCTACTGCTAAGGCACATGTCCAGCCTAACAGTAACATTTAAAACTAAACTGAGTAGCTCAAGAGAAAGCTTTGGTTCCCATAAACACCTATACATAAGGTTTCTGAATCATCTTATTTCTGTGATAGTCCCAAAGTACATTTATACCAAGGACTATTCAGAAACAATAAAAAAAAAGTCTTAATACAATAAAAGTGGGTCTGGAGGGACTTAAATGCTGTGTAAAAAATTCTTAACAAGTGGCATGCTATGTAATTTCATCTATATTTCTTGAAGTGAAATAGGTTCAGTTGAAATCTGTTGAAATGTGAAGATTGGTGGATTCTGCCACAATGAATTATGCTTCAGTTATGGAAGCTGTTACTAGGAGAACCTGGGGGAAGATCTGTGGGATCTTGTCTGTATTAATTTACTAATGTTTCTGCCTGTGACTCTGTGAAAGTGTAAAAAGATTTAGACAAATAATGTATACTAAAAAAGCTGACCTCAATCACGTTTTTCCCTTGGGCTTTCTGATAAAGATGATCGTTGAGTCTCCAGTGATAACTGAAGATGGAAACTGGGAGTCAGTGGAGAATTCTGAGTCTGTGAAGAGTAATGAATCTGTTGACCAACATGCCAATCAAGAAAGTTAATGGAAGCTGTAGTGCCCAGTTGAAAAGACCAGATGTTGGGTCTTCCAGGGACCCTGAGACTTCAGAAGTTCTCCCTTTTCAGGTATTACAGACAGCCACTGACTAGAATCTCTTTTTTTTTTTTTTTTGTGGGTCATGGGGCTTTGAGCTCTGGGCTTGGGCGCTGTCCCTGTGCTCTTCAGCTTAAGGTGAGCACTCTACCACTTGAAACACAGCACCACTTTCGGTTTTTCTAATGGTTTATTGGAGATAAGAGTCTCATGGACTTTCCTGCCTGGGCTGGCTTTGAACTCTGATCTTCAGATCTCAGATACTCAGCCTCCTGAGTAGCTAGGAAAACAGGTGTGAGCCTCTGGTGCCCAGCTAGAATCTCTATAAAATATTGGGATTTAAAAATATTGGGGTTAACCTGGTACCCCTGGCTCAGACCTGTAATCCTAGCTCCTGAGGATGCTTAGGTCCAGATGAAATGCAGATTCAATTTCCAACTAAATTCCAGCAAAATGCTACACTAGAGGTATGGCTCAAGTGGTAGAATGCCAGTCATGAGCAAGCAAAACAAACGTGTGAGGCCCTGGTACAAGGAAAAAGAAGTTGGGGTTAACAGACTCAAGCTCAATGCTAATTTAGGATTGAAATTCTTTACTTGTTTTTACAACCATAAATAATAGTTTTTCAGTTCTATAAATGCCATCAGCAGTGATTACCTTTGCTGCATGGTGCCTACATGATGAAAACATGCAAGTGTCTGTCAGTCAAGCAGTGCATTAAGCAAATATTATTTGGTTCCCCATACTTTGGCTAATAATTAGATAACTTACGTATATTATACTTTTTCATACTTTCTTGTGTCTTCCCTCCCCCGCTCATTTACTGGGACAGTAGGAAACTTTCCAAAGATATATCCCAAGCCAGATGGGGATATTGGAGCAGCTGGGGCAACTCATTGCTCTCCTCAGGCTCAGCTACAGTAGCCATTGTGTGTAAGATCATCAGTCATTTCATTACTGTGTGTGTTTATATTGTTACAAGGGACTTTGTTAATAAATCTCCTTCTACATTTGTTCAAGGGATTTAATTGTTTGAAGACAAGTGATCATGAGATAGATGATAGACATCGCAAGTAGAATTGGTAGCATTTTCTTATTAGAATGAAGTCTAGGAATTGCTATAAATGTCTGTTCTTTAGTGATGATGTATCAGAGTTTTTGTATAAAAAATGTTATACTAAGGAGATATTTCCAAGGACTAATAACCCTAATTGTTAAAAATAAACTGTCTTATAGCTATCATGATTTTAGATGCATGGACTTTGATATTACATTTTTGAAATTTAGGTTGTTTAGTTTGGTAATAAAGAGCAACACATTTTGATTTTTCTCTAGGACAAGATACTTCAAATATCATTGAAAAGGCAGAGACTTCCCTTGGGATCCCTAGTCCCATTGAGATTTCAGCCGAAGTCAAACATGCTGGAGGTCTGTATATGGAAACATTAAGTCCTAGGATACTTTGGATTCAGTAGCTAGCTTGTGCATTTTTGATACTAAGGACATGGGGATATTCTACAGGTGTGGTGTGTTGTCTTGTGAATCCAGCTGCCAGTTAGAGATCTGTGTCTTATAACTGCTCATATCCCTCTACTCTGCATCTGAAGTAATTTCAAGGACTGCTACATATTAAAATGATATTGTTATATATGTTGAATATAAGAATTGCTTAGCACTTTGTTTGGCAACCAAGGCTAGGTGAATTTAAATCTGTCACGACCAAAAAGTATTTTTGTTCATTTAGGGCTATTTTTTGCCTTTTGTTTTTTGTTTGTTTGATTGTTTTTCTGCCTTTTGTTTTCTGATAACTGGGAATTGAGCCCAGGATGTTGCACTAGCTAGGCAAGTGTTTTGCCATTGAGCTGAGGTACATTCTAGACTTTTTTTCTATTTTTTTTTTTGCATTTTCTTTATCTACTGAGGGGCGTCTGAGTTGGTTCCATATCTTAGCTATGGTAAATAATGCTGCAGTAAACATAGTTGTGCTGGTAGCTTTAGGATGGTCTTGTTTGTGATCATTTGAGTATATGCCCAAAAATAGGATTGCTGGGTCATAGGGGAGCTCTATGTAGTCTTTTGAGGAACCTCTATACTACTTTCCAAAGTGGTTGAACAAGTTTACACTCCCACTAACAATGCAGTAGGGTTCTGCACATATCCCCTCCAGCATCTGTTGTTATTAGAGTTCTTTATTCTAGCCATTCTAACTGGGGTGAGGTAGTATCTCAATGTTGTTTTGATTTGCCTTTTTTTTCATGGCTACGGTGGTTGAGCATTTCTTCATGTGTCTATTGGCCATTCTTATTTCCTCTTCAGAGAAGTTTCTCTTTAAGTCTTTAGCCCACTTATTTATTGGGCAGTTGTTTCTTTGAGGATTTGTTGTTGGAGGATTTGATTTTTTGAGTTCCAGGTATGTTTTAGATATGAGACCCTTATCTGTTGTATGGCTAGTGAAATACTTCTCCCAATCGGTGGGCTTTCTATTGATCTTGCTAACTATGTCCTTTGCCATGCAAGAAGCTCTGCAATTTCATGCAATCCTATTTGTCCAATCTTTCTTTGCTTTGTTGTGTTTCTGGGTCTCTTTTAAAAAAAATTTGGCCTGTGCCAAGGTTTATTCTTGAAAGTTTGTAATGATCAAAAGGAAACCTGCACTTCTAATCCATATGGAAAAGTTTTGAAGACCAGTCTGTTTTCTTCATCTCTCATAGCCCTTATTGTTTCTCATTTAAGACTCTTTACTCATCTCTATCATTTTTTCTCTAGAAGCAGATTTATTCTACCTGTCTTTCTCCATCTTCAGAGTTATATTGCGTCTTGGCATACACCTATCAGATACTAATAGGTTCCACTATCACTACTTGTGAATACCTAAGAGAGAACTGGATTGACCTACTTTCAGGTCCATAGTGCATGGGTCAGTAGAATGGAGAGATAACTTCATCGGACATGGCAAATTACTCCATATATGAGGCACTGTTCTTAATGATGCTTGCATAAGTGAGGCTACTTTGTCTGTGACTAACACACTATGTGTTTAAAAATGAGTTTATTTTTCTCCCTGAAGAACTCTACAAATAGAGTACTGCATGTTATTTTGGTGAATGTAGGGTCCTGGTATCTTCACTTTTATTTGTTAGGTTCTTTATAATTTTGTAATTGTTGTCAGATCATGCTGTGAGTGCAGGTATGGTATTCTCAAACAGATAAGCTCAAATTCAGGAGTTACAGAGACAGGAAGTTTCATTTCTCCTCATACTCCCAGCAGCTAGAATGGTTTAATGTCTAACTCTGATGCTTTGAGATGTTGGAAGATTAAAGTGTTGGCATTTTCAGAAATTTTTGTCAGGAATTGCTTTTAGTGGGCAAGGAAAACAGGAGTTAGAAGTATGTTTGGATAGTAAACAGCAGTGATTTTATAAGACTTGAAGGATATTTGTCATTCAGAGCCAGCCATATTTTAGAAGGGGAATAAAAATTATGGAGAACCCTGGGAAGAGTGGCTAGTATTAATGTATTAAAAAGTTAGAGAGTTAATGGATCATGAATATGAAAATCTAAGGAAAGGTGATAGGGAGAATACACCTTTTTTATACCTTTGAAGACTAGCATGGAGAACAGAATTTAGGTTGTGTTTACTTGTGTCTCATGAGTAGAGAACTCCCACTACTCAGTGGAAGTTTTATGGACTTAGATTTTAGTTGAATATTAAGTGTACCAGAATAGAATGGGTGGCTTTTTTATCCTAACGTCTTTCTCATCTTCTAAAATTTCTAAGCATTAATTTCACTGTGAAGGAAAGTATACTGGCGATGGTTTTTTTTTAGAAGTTTGAGATAAAACATACCAATGAAATCACTTGGTCATCTTTTTTGCAATTTTGTCATGTTCCTTTAAGGATGTTGTCTTCTGCTATCTGTGTGTGTGTGTGTGTGTGTGTGTGTGTGTGTGTGTGTGTGTGTGTGTGTGTGTGTGTTAGTGTTCCTGGAGCTTGAAGTCAGGGCCTGGGCGCTGTTCCTGACCTTTTTGCTCAAGGCTGAGTAGCTAGGATTATGGTTGTGAGCTACCAGTGCCCGGCCTCTTTCTTTTTTAATGTGTATGTTCTGGCACTGGAGCTTGAATTCTGTCTTCACAGTCTACCTTGTCTCCCTCCTCCACAGATGGCATTTGAACCCTGCCTCTGGTTTTTGCGGGATAAATAAATGGAGATGAAAGTCTCACAGACTCTTCTGCCCTGGTGGCTTTCCATTGTGATCTTTAGATCTCAGCCCAGAGTAGCTAGGACCATAGGCATGAGTCAACAGTCACCCTGTCCTGCTTTCCCAATTCAGATTGATACTTAAAAACTTTTTAACTGTTATTAAAAGATACTGGTTACAGTTATAGAAGTTGGGTAAAGAATACATTTCTTTTTTATCAGTCATGGACATGAACTCTGGGCCTGGACGCTGCCTCTCACCTCTAGAGCTCAAGGCTAGTTAGTGCTCTACTACTTGAGCCACAATGCCACTTCTAGTTTTCTGATGGTTTATTGGAGATAAGAGTCTCACAGACTTTGATGCCAGGGCTGGCTTTGAAGCACAATCCTCGGATCTCAGCTTCCTGAGTAGCTAGGATTACAGGTGTGAGCCACTGGTGCCTTGCTAAGAGTACATTTCTTTTTGGACAGTGTCACCATTTCCTTCTCTGTTAGGCTTGTTTAGAGGGAGTCTAGTGTGGCCTTCAATCTTTTTTTAATTTTTTATTTTTTATTGTGATTGATTACATAATTTCCCGAATTTCACAGTATTGTGGGATAGTGATGCTGTTAAAGTCACAAACACATTCTAACTTTCCTGGAGCAAATTGTCTATTATGGTCATAACATTTATGAGTTCTATGAACTTTGTGATAGTTATTTCTTCGACATTGGGTGGTATGTACATTTCTTTTGTTTTGCATAGCATCAGCTGTTCCCTCTTTCCCATTTGTTCCCTCCCTCACATAGCTGTCATTAAGTTGCTTAGTTCATTTTGGTCAATGTCCTGTGCAGATGATGGGTCCTGCTGTTGTATGTTTTCCCCTGATTCCCTCTAGTTCTGTGTCATCTTCCTGGTTCCCCTCTGGTGTACACATATATACCATACATGTGATCAGCAGCATGGAGTTATTTAGTAGTGGTTTGACGAGATGAAGTTCTTTGTTTCTTAAGTCTTGTTAATTTTGTTGTATCACCTAACATTTTGGATTTAACATCCACTTATCAGGGAGACCATATACCATTTGTCTCTTTGCTTTAGGCTTACCTCACTCAACATGCTTTCTTCTAGCTCCATCCATTTCCCTGCAAATGTCATTATTTTGTCATTTCTAATGGCTACATAATATTCCATTGTGTATAGATACCACAATTTTTGGATCCATTCATCTGTGGTGGGACATCTGAGTTGTTTCCATATCCTAGCTATTGTGAACAGTGCTGCAATAAACTGGAGGTGCATCTGTCTTGTATACTGGTTCCTGTTGTTCAGGATAGATGCCTGGAAGTGGTATGACTGGGTCATAATGGAGGTCAATATTTAGCTTTCTGAGGACCCTCCAGATTGCTTTCCAAAGTGGTTGCATAAGTGTACATTCCCACTAGCAGTGTAATAGGGTTCCTCTTTCTCCGCATCGCCTCTAGCATTTGTCATTGCCTGACTTGTGGATGTGGGACATTCTGACTGGGGTAAGGTGGTATCTCAGGGTTGTCATTATTTGCATTTCCTTCACAACCAGGGACGGTGAACATTCCCTCATGTGTTTCTTTGCCATTTTTATCTCTTCATCTGAGAAGTCTCTCTTTAGTTCACTTGCCCATTTAGTAATTGGTTTGTTAGGTTTGGGAGGGATTAGTTTCTTTTTTTTAATTTATTTTTTATTGTGAAAATACTGTACAGAGGGGTTACAATTACATGGGCAAGATAATGAGTACATTTCTTATCAAGCATTGTAGCCTTCTCCTTTGTTTCCCCTTCCCATCCCTTTCCATCCTCCCTCTGGCCCCCTCACCTAATCCTCCCTGCCACCCCCAAAGTTGTAAAGTTCATTTTTACATAACAAGTTGTACTTCTCATTGTTGCAATGGGCCCACCTGTATCCTCATTTAAACGACTTGTTTTTCCCCTTCCCCTGGGATTAGTTTCTTGAGTTCCCTGTATATACTGGATATTAACCCCTTGTTTGATATATTGCTGGTAAATATTTTTCCCAATTAGTTGGTTGTCTTTTTAGCTTGGTTGCGATAGCTTTAGCTGTGCAGAAGCTTTTTATTTGAATGTAGTTCCATTTGTCGAGTCACTCTCCCAATTTGTTGTGACTCTGGGACTCTGTTCAGGAAGTTTCTTCCTGTGCCTATAAGTTCAAGTGTCTCTCCTACTCTGTCCTGCAGTAGTTTCAGAGATTCAGGTTTAATGTTAAGATCTTTAATCCATTTTGAGTTGATGTTGGTGCATGGTGGTAGGCTGGGGTCCACTTTTAGTCTTCTGCATGTGGCCGCCCACTTTTCCCAACACCAGTAGTTGAAGAAGCTTTGTTTCTTCTATTGTATGTCTTTTAGCCTTCAGTCTTAAGGACTAGTTTATCTTTACTGCTGCGCCCTGATTCCTCTGAATTCACTCTTATTCCTCAGGTTTTCAGTGAAATCTGTTCACTTTGGTTGTTTAAAAAACCAGATGTTTCAGCATAGCTTGAGCTATGGGGATTGTGTTGCTTACTACTTATGCTACTTCTTCTCCCAACTGTGTGATGTTACCTAGTGTTTGAACAGTGCATTACTCAGATAAAGACAAATCAACACATCTGTAGATTCTTGGAACATTTTACTTATATAGCTGTATCCTCTGAAGTTTTTTGACTTTAAAGTAGTAGCTGCTTCAGCCTTCCTTGATGCCAGACTTTATCCCTGACTTACATTGCCTGTGAGTGTTCTGTTGTCTGTAGGTTCTCCTCTGTGTGTTGGGGTTTGGAACTTTTCTCTAGGCAGAAAGCCCAGCTGTGGGGCTGACTTTGTTTCTCTTTTCTCCTGGACCAAAGTGGGTTTTTTTTTGTCTTTTGTGTAGTATCTAAAAATAGTTCTTTCTTCTATTTTGTCTGGTTTTCTAGTTGCTGTATAGGAAGGCAAGTGTAGAACTTGAAAGCAAAAGTTCTCTCCATAATAGAGTGTTTGATATAATATAGTTAAATTACTTGGTGTACTAGTTGATCTAGTATAAGATTTTTAAAGGCAAACAGAACTAATTATTCTTGAAACATACTCATCTTTGTAATGTATATTGATTCCCATACTAAGAATCAGCATAGTCTTTTAGGACAAAGTTGAGCTATAATTTTCATACAGTAAAACTTTTTTCTGCAATATGACTTTGTGTTGAGAAATAATGGTTATGTTTATACTGTATAATCACAGTATATTGTGATGCACAGATACAGAATATTTTCTGTATTTGTATGGCTCACTGAGATATAAGAATATTTTCATTATCTGAGGGAGTTCCTTCATGCCAGTTTGTAGCCACACCTTTCTGTCTGTTCACAGCATTTGCCATCCATTGATCTGTTTCTGACTATAGTTTCCCCTTGTTTAGAAAAATGTTTACTATGTGCAGATCAATACTTTTTTTTTCTTTTGCCAGTCCTGGGGCTTGAATTCAGGACTTGAGTGTTGTCCCTGACCCTTTCTGTACTTAAGGCTAGCAGCACTATTTCCTAATTTTTTTGAGAAGTAATTTGGAAATAAGAATCTCATGGACTTTCCTGCCTGGGTGGCTTCGAATGTGATCTTCAGCTCTCAGTCTTCAGAGTAGCTGAGAAGCTAATATTGCAGGCACAAGTCAGCGGACCACCATTGCCTGGCTATTTTAACCTTTCTTTTTTTCTTTTGGCAATATGAAGTACCACTTGAGCCACATCCTTAATCCTTTCTTCTGCATGCCTCTATCTATCTACCTATCTATGTGTCTATCTATCTATCTATCTATCTATCTATCTATCTATCTATCTATCTATCTATCTATCTATCTATCTATCTATCTATCTATCTATCTATCTATCTATCTATCTATCTATCTAGAGGGAGTAGTTATTTATTTTGATCTATGTTCTCAGAGATGTCAGTTCAAAATGTCAGGGAGGGCATGGCAAAGCAGAATCAATCATACCATGGCAACTAGAAAGCAGAAATAGATAGTTTGTTTTTGGATCTGATCATCGGTTTTGCTTGTGCTGGCTTTGGACTACAATTCTGCCTCTACTTTGTAAGGAGCTGTGATG
>NW_027203105.1:0-35000 GCF_024711535.1 Dipodomys merriami | reverse complement strand
GTGATTAGAGATAGGAGTCTCATGGAGTTTTCTTCCTAGGCTGGCTTCCAACTGTGATCCCGAGATCTCAGCTGCCTGAGTAGCAGTCTGACAAGGATAGCCACTGGTACCCTGCATCTCTCTCTTTTTTGCAGTGAGAATTTTCATGTAGAATTCTTTTTGCAACTTTCCCCCATCTAGGTGTTCAGACACGTCAGCCTCTTGCTTATGTCTTCTTCTTTTTTTCCCTGTCAGACTCCTCTTAGCATCCCTCATACTGATATTGTTCGTACACCCCTGCCAGTGATTACAGTTAGAGATTGCTCTTTTCAGAGTTTGTCCTCAGTTTGGCTAATGTTTCTTTATATCTCTGGATACTTCATCTGTGCCTCGTGACTTGTGGGATCCTTAATCCCATCTTGAATTGAGGCAGAAAAGGTGGTAGTACCTAAAACATGAGTGACACTCTTCCCCCTCCCTGCCTCCACAATTTAAAGCCTGTATCTCTTAGAAAATATGAATGTTGAAGCTGCTCATTTTTTATAGTAATAGGTAATGTGGCAGTTAGTATAAAATGTAATTTCTGGACAAATGAATCTTAAGGTTGTTTTATTTTAACATTTAATTAGATATATTTCTAAGACATATTCTCTGCTAATTGGCTATTTTAAGAAAGTGGAATCCAATGAATTCAGTTTTGTCTTTTTTTTTTAAGCTGGTCCTAGGATTTGAACTCAGGGCTTGGATGTTGCCCTAAGCTTTTTTGCTCATGGGTAGTGCTCTACCACTTGAACCACTGCACCACTTCTGGCTTCTTCTGAGTAGTTCATTGGAGATAAGAGTTTCACAGACTTTTCTGCCTGGGCTGGCTTTGAACCATGATCCTTAGATATTAATTTCCTGAGTAGCTAGGATTACAAGCATGAGCCACCAGTGCCTAGCCCATTTGTAGTGTTTAAATGAACTATTTACTTTGCCATGGAATGACATTTTCACTCTGAAGTATACAAGTGGTCATAGAGACTAGAATTTTATTTGGTGAACATTTCTTAAAAGTGAATGAAATGAGCCTTTACGACGAGAAAAGCAACGATGTATGAGTCATGATACACATTCAAACTAAGTTTCAATTTTATAGAATGTATTTATTGCTCTGTTGAGCTTTGTAGCTTCCCAGTGCTGTTTACAGACTATGCTGATGAAATCTGTGTTGATAATAACAGCTATATTCATTGATTTCAGGACAGTTGGTCAGCATTTGGAAGATTTGTGTGACTCAGTGTGAGTATTTTCCCATTATTTAATGTGTGATGTTAGCAAATCATGTACAGGCAAAAGAAAAGAAAAGACTAACTGATTTTAATTTAATACATCCAAGCAGAAAATCTTATGGTATAGCTTCAGGCTCATTGCTATATATCTCATTACAACTAAATTTTAAGAGATGACCACTAGTTGAGTTTTAGTGTAATATTAAGGAGTATGCCAGCATTAGCTTTATTGATAATCTGAGAAGGCAACTAAAATATTTCTTCCTTTTCTAACTAAGTGACTTTGTAAGGTAGATTTTCTGCATATACTTGAAACATCATAACCCAACAGACAGTATAAAAGCAGATGAGAGAATACAGGTGTCTTTCATTAGGCTAAAGGATGAAGAGATTTATTAAAGATGTAAAACAATGGGACTATTCTGCTGAAATTTTACCTTTTTTGGAAAATACAGTTTTTTTCAATAAGCGTATATTAATAAGTAGTGTTTCTTTTCTTTCTTTTTTTTTTTCTTTTTGGTGAGTTGTGTGGAGTAAACTCTGGGCTTGGGTGCTGACCCTCAGCTCTTTAGCTCAGTGCTAGTATCCTACCACTTGAGCCACAGCGCCACTTACAACTTTTTCTGCTTATGTGGTGCTCAGTAATTGAACTCAAGGCCTCATGCATACAAGACAAACACTCTACCACTGAGCCACCTTCCCATCCCCAGTGTTTTTGTTCTTAAGTTTACAAAACTACCATAAGCACTTGAGTTCTAAATTTTCTTTTGTTTGGGTTGTGAAACTAGGACTCAATACCTGATGCTTTGCTCATTAGCTGAGTTCTACTTTTTAACATATCTGTCTGTTTCTCTCGTGTGTGTGTGCATGCACATGCGAATGCATGTGTATCCCCTATTTTTTATTTAATTTATTTATTTTTGTGCCAGTCCTGGGGCTTGAATTCAGCACTTAGGCATTGATCCTGAGCTGTAGTCTACCACTTGAGTTATAGTTGTACTTCTGGGTTTTTTTTGTTTTGTTTTGTTTTGTTTTCTGAGTAGTTTATTGGAGATAAGAATCTCATTGACTTTCCTGCTCCAGCTAGCTTTTAATAGCAATCTATAGATCTCAGTCTCCTGAGTGTGTAGCTAGGATTACTGGTGAGAGTCAACAGTTCCTGGCTCTACTAACATTTTTTTTTGCCGGTTGTGGGGCCTAAACTCTGGGTCTGGGCACTGTCCCTCAGCTCTTCAGCTCAAGGCTAGCGCTCTATCACTTGAGCCACAGTGCCACCTCTGGCTTTTTCTACTTATGTGGTGCCGAGGAATCGAACCCAGGACCTCATGCATGCAAGGCAAGCACTCTACCACTGAGCCACCTTACCTGTTTAATTAGCTCTTTGGGAGCTCTCAAAATTTAAGAGTATTAAGAGGTCCTGAGACTAGCATGTTTGAGAGCTGCCAGATGAAAAATTTACAAATATTAGTGCTTTTAAAGATGGCTCTCTGTTTACTTCTTTGAACTGTCAGTGTGCTTGCCACTGATATTTCTAAACCTCATTTGATTTTTTTCTTTTTTTTTTTTTTTTTTTTTTGTCGGTCGTGGGGCTTGAACTCTGGGCCTGGGCGCTGTCCCTCAGCTCTTCAGCTCAAGGCGAGCGCTCTACCACTTGAGCTACAGTGCCACTTCCGGTTTTCTGGTGGTTTATTGGAGTTAGGAATCTCATGGTCTCTCCTGCCCGGGCTGGCTTTGAACCGCGATCCTCAGATCTCAGCCTCCTGAGTAGCTAGGATTACAGGCATGAGCCACCAGCGCCCGGCTTTGATTTTTTTCTATTTCTCATCAACTGTAAAATAACTAGTCTTCAAGTTTTCTGCAAAGCGAATATTTCTCAGTGAGAAACTTTTGTTACTCCTTTAGTATGGATTTTATGCAGACTGGGACATTTTCTTTTTTGTTTGTTGTCTTCAGCATCGTGTTTAAGAAGTCAGACTAGACAATTGTATAACATCTTACTAATAAATGATTCCTTAGTCTATGTAAAAGCTTGATTCCTGATTAGAAATTTTTTTCTGACCAGGTACTGGTGGCTCACACCTGTAAACCTAGATACTCAGGAAACTGAGACCCCGGATCTGGGTTTAAAGCCAGCTCACCAGCAAAGTGTGAGACTCTGATCCCCAGGTAACTACCAAAAGCCCAAAGTGGAGCTGTAGCTCAAGTGATAGATTGTTAGATTTGAGCTGAAGAAGCTCAGGGACAGCACCCACGCCCTGAGTTCATGCCCTAGGACTTGCACAAAAAAAGAAAAAAAAGATTTTTTGAACATAAGTTCTTAATGTTTTTCTGAAGTATTGAGATGGCAGTTAACTATGATGGGCTTTGTAGTTATCCACTGAGTCAAAATGAAGATCTGTCTTTTACTAAAGCCATGTGACCTGCAATCCTGAGCTCTTTTCTCATCTGTAAGGTAACCCAATCTAATTCCTTACAGGTTGTTAAAATAAGTACTAAATTAAATACTTTATTCAGAGGCTGGGAAGGTGTCTCAGTGGTAGAGTGCTTGCCTTGCATGCATGAGGCCTTGGGTTCGATTCCTCAGTACCACATAAGCAGAAAAAGCCAGAAGTGGTGCTGTGGCTCAAGTGGTAGAGCACTAGCCTTGAGCTGAAGAGCTGAAGAGCTGAGAGACAGTGCCCAAGCCCAGAGTTCAGACCCCAAGACTGGCAAAAACAAAACAAAACAAAAATGAAATAATGTATTCAATAAGTGGCATAATAGTCATAAGCAAGAGATGGTAATTATTTTAATGATTCCAAAGATATAATAGATTAAAAAATCTGCTTTTTAGAAGTCTTAACTTAGGAAACACATAAAGCCATTGTGATGTGTTTAGATGGTTGCATTCTTTCTAATTACTCCTCAATATGACAGTTGTGTTATTTATAAACTTTTTTCTGCAATTAACTGCATTTGTTCATGTAATCAGCATCTGTTTGGTGTAGGAATGGGAATCTTGAACTTTAAATACCATTCAGAGGACTCTGAGGGATTTTCTAAACAGTTGGATTTTTGTCTAATATGTTCACCAGAAATGACTCTGAAAAGAGACTCCTGCCCAACTCCTATCACTCTTTGCCAGCCCTCCTCAGTGATATTTGTTGAGAATTCAGCAGTGATGTTGGCATTTAATGATATCTCAATGAAGTACTGAAAAAATGGAAGTAGCTGACGGGGATAAAGGTAGGAACCTGCTGTTGTGGTAGTGTTGGTCATCTTTTTCTATCAGCATTCTTGGTCCTTGCCATCCCTTTGCCTAAGAATATGTCTTCCGATTTTGGGAGAGTCCTGCCTTTCTCCAAAGTCCCTCCAATGCCCACACTTTATTCCTTTATTTATTTATTTTGTTATTGTTGTTTTTGGTGCCAGGACCACAGCTTGAACTCAGCTGATGTCTTACTAATCTGAACCACGACACCAGTCTGTCTTTTTCTTGCTAAGTGGAGATAGATCTAAACAGAATTTTCTGCCTGGCTGGCTTTAAACGTCCATTCTCCAGGTCTCAGCCTCCTGAGTAGCTGATTATTGTCGTGAGCCACCAGCACCATCCTACATACTTTCGATGCAACTTCTCCTCATCTCAATGCCAGTCACCAAATGCAAAGCCTCAGGCAAGTACTCTACCATGGAGTTACATCCCTAGCCTAATACTGGGCCACACTCCTGCCCAATATATACTTAATTCTGTGGAAAGTATTTGGTAGTGATCTTCCACCATTGTTTTCCTTTGTTATGATGGTACTGGGGTTTGAGCTCAGCTCACTCAAACTTAGTAAGCAGACACTCTACCACTGAGCCATGCCTTGGGCCCTGCTTTCCCTTGACTGTTTTCAGGGAGAGTATGGTTTCCTGCCTGGATGCATGCCTGAACTACAATTACCGATTTCAGTCTTCCTGTCATTGTTAGGATCACAGACACTTGCCACTGTGTCCAGCCTCTCTGTTGAGATGGAATCTCCTAAAATTTTCTGCCCAGGCTGGGCTGGAACTGAGATCCTCTTAATTTTGGACTCTCACATTAGTGTAGGAGGATGAGCACATATTAATGTAACAGACTATGGCTGAGAAGGGATCTCACAAACTGTGCTGCCAAGGCTGACCTCAAATTATAATCCTCCATTCTCAACTTCCCAAATACCTAGGTTTACAGGCATGAGCCACAGCAGTGACCTGCCTCATTTTGTTCTCAATACTTACCAAAAAAAAGTTATTAACACTCAAACATAATACATTGTATATCTGAACATTGTAAATTAAATGTATATATTGGAATATTATTTACATTCTAAGTATACACTAAATAATTTTTTAGAACAGAATGAGATAAATATAAATGAAAAAAATTCTGCATGCTATTGGATCATTTTGTCAATATTTTGTGATATAGGTATGTCATTATGTTTTTAGATTAATTTCTTGCACCCAGTAGGATTTAGTTGGATGACAACCTACGAGTCAGGTTTTAGATTTTTATTCATATTAGGATATAGTTAAATGTTGCTTAAATGAGTTACGTTGGTAAGGATGGTATTAATGAGATCACCTTCACAATCCATCTTATACTTGGGATTGCTAAGTCATTTTAATTCTTTCTCTTAAATGCCAAGGGAGAGGCACAAATGAGCTATGATACATTCTTCCCACCAATCCCAGGAAATTTGGGGGACAATGGTCAGATAAAGCAGTAACAATTTGCCCTTTAAGCTATAGACTGATGATTAAGAAATATATAGATTCTAAAGGTTAAAACCTTTGGCTGGTCTCAAAGTGAGTGAATGGATAGGATTTAGGTGTGTAAAGAGAGAAGGAATATTTCCTGACAGTATGTTTGGCTGTCTTGATTATAGTTTGCTCTTGACTTACCCATATGTTTGCATGTTTCTTCAGTGAGGTGTTCTGTTTTCCCATCATCAAGATAGCATTTTCCTTAGCACCCTTCCAACATTAATCCTTTCTCCCGCTGATTTAAACATCATCTTGCTCACTTGGATCATGGATTATTCCCTCAATTTTACTTCCTTTTTTGTTCCTAGATTAGTGCTGATCAGTTCTCTACTCAGCCATTAAAATGATCTTCCTTTGATTTAAATTTGATCTTACTTGTCTCTGTTCTAAAAATCATTCAGTGGTTCCTCATCTCTTCGTTAGAAACTTTGAAATCTTACTAGGATGTAAAGGCCTAGTCTTTGCTGGATCCTACTTTGTCGCTTTTTTCCTTTGTTTACATTAAATGCTGTGATTATACTAAACTTCCTGCTATGCTTTCACCCCCTAATCTTGGCACTCATTTTCTCTGCCTGAAACTCTTCCCAAAACTTGAATTCCATTTTTTAAATTCTTTTTCTTTTCTTTTTTTTCTGGTCCTGGGGCTTGAACTCAGGGCCTGGGTTCTGTCCCTGAGCCTCTTTGTGTTGAAGGCTAGTGCTCTACCATTTGTGCCACAGGGTCACTTCTGTCTCTTTCTGTTTGTGTGGTACTGAGGAATCAAACCCAGGGCTTCATGCATGCTAGGCAAACACTCTACTACTAAGCCACATTCCCAGCCCTGAATTCCATTTACTTTATACAATATCTGCTTCATACTCTCCATTCATTCTTCTGTAATGTGACGCAAAGAGCATTGAGAGTGGAGGCCAAGGTTTAACTCCTAACCTTTGCTAAGAAATCTTGTGGAAATTCTTGACCTCTTCCAGCCTTCATTATCTTTATTGCCAAAGTGTGATAATGCCCACCTCTCTTATAAGCCCATTAAGAACATCTATCGACATACTATGCACAAAAAAATTCTATAAGCATGTCACCCAAAGATGTTTGGGGTGGCAACGTGGGTGATGACAACAAGAATGATCCACCCAAGGAAGCATTTAGCTTCACTGCTCAGGTGACCTTCCTGAACCATCCAGGCCAAATCAGTGCTAACTATGCCTCTGTCCTGGATTGTCATTCAGCGTAAATTGCTTGCAAGTTTACTGACTGGAAAGAGAAACTTGAACAGAGATCTTGTAAGAAGTTGGAAGCTAGTCCTAAATTCCTGAAGTCTAGTGATGCTGTCATGGTTCATATGGTTCCAGCAAGCCTTGTGTATGTGGAGAGCTTCTCTGACTATCCTCCTTTGGGTCATCTTGCTGTTTGTGATAGGAGACAGTTGCTGTGTGTGGCATCAAAGATGTGGACAAGAAGTCTGCAGGAGCTGGCAAGGCCACAAAGTCTGCCCAGAAATCTCAGAAGGCCGAGTGATTATTATTATCCCTAACGCCTGTAGCTTCAGCTTAACCAGTGGTGGAAGAAAAGTCTCAGAAATGTTTGTCTTAATTGGACATTTAAGTTTAATAGTGAAAGAATGGATAATGATAACAATGCATCATAAAAACTTGAGAAGGAAAGGAAAAAATTCTATAAGCACTCATATTCCATGCTCATTAAATTGTTATGCATACTTCTGCTGCCTTCACTCCTCTTCCTTCTCACCTTTCTTGTGATCCTCAGCAGTTTTTCTGGAATGTTTTTCATGTAAAACTTTGTTTTTTTCAGGGGATGAAGATTTTTCTGAAGAGATAACAGAGATGTTTTTCCCAACACATCTCCTGCAAACCAGACAAACTGGCCAGGGTAAGTTATTACTTCTTGGTGATTGTGATTCATTTATTTGTGACACTTCAGTGAATAAAAACTGAGATAGTAACCATTTACAATATGGAAGTAAGAGCAAAAGCCTTTCTCTTTGTTGATGACTTGTGAGCTATGTTCATATCCAAGGTCAGAGTGGGCAGAGAGGTTCTATATCCAGAGAAATATTTAATACAACATATATTCCATTGCCTGCTCATGCACAGGACATGGGATGCTTTTTCCTTTTATACCTATCTTTCCCAGGCTCAGGAGACATTCTGTAAACCAGTAAGCCCCAGGCACACAATGCTCTCTGGACAGAGGGAACTGATATAATCAAGATGTCCTGTGTGCTCCTAAGTCCTAGGGTAAGGACCCTAATAACTGATCTTTTTGGTTGTTGTTGTTATTAGAAAATAAATTTTGTTATGGAATGTCTTGGGTAGAAGAAAGACATTCCTCAAGCAACAAAGTAGCAGAAAGTTCCAGGCCTGCCTGTGCTAGCAGGGTTTGACCTCAAAAAGAAAAAAAAAACATAAAGAAATACATGTTTAAAATCTACTGAATGTAAGAAAGAAAGAGTACGGTTTCCTGTGAGTATATAATGTCAGAGAGTTTCCTGGAAACAGTAGCCTCTAAAATGGGATGATTGTTTTTCTTTATAGGGAAATAGTAATAACATTTATTATTATAACCACAATTCAGTGACATTCAGTACATTTCCAGTATTGTAGAACCATCACCTTTATCTTATCCCAAACATATCCATCACCCTTGACAAAAATTTTGGACCATTAAACCATTCATGCCTCTTGCCTTCCCTCAACCCACAGTAGCCCTGAGTTATTTTCTGTGTCTGTGAACCTTCTTACTCTTGGTACTTTATTGTTGTAGTCTGAATGTTTGGATTTCCATAATTTTTCATATGTTAACACTTGATCTTTTATTCTTATCCCCTAAAGTTTGCTTTCTCCATGAAACCCTCTCAGAACACTCTTCGGGAACTCATCTTCTGCAGTTCAAGTGCATCTCTTCACTATTCAATCTAGTATTGTTTAAAAATGGTCAAATTTAAGAAAAGTCATAAAAAGAATATAAACAGTATTTATGTGCTTTTTATGAAAATTCACTATAGTTAACATTTTCCTTCATTCGCTTAATCACTTATTTGTGTGTATGTTCTCTTTGTGGACATACATTTGAGATTAACTTGTATATATCATAGTCCTCTATTCCTACATATTTTAATCTTGCTCTCCTCAGGATAAAAATGTCCCATTATTACATAGCCACAGTAGTTACCGGCTTCAGTAAATTAATCACAATGCCATACTTTGCTTAATCTTTGTCTATATTTCAGTCTTGACAATTGGCTCAATTCTGTCCCTGTCATTTTTTTCTCCAGTACTAATACCAGTACATGATCATGAATTATATATAGTGTGTATACTTGATCTCCTATAGTCTATAATAATTCTCTGCTTTTCCTTTATAACATTACTATTTTTAACAACACAAGCACCTGCTTCCATTTAGTAGCTAGGATGAGAGGTATGAGTGACTGCTGACTAGCAAATGTAGAGTTCTTGAGGGTTAAATTGTGTTATTTGTTTTTGTTTTTGTTTTTGTTTTTTACAAACTATGAGGCTCATTGTAAAAAATGCTCAGTGTTGTTGACCCCATATAAACTAGCTTATTATCCCAAATATACATGTAGATGTTCAATAAGCAGATATGTCTCTATATTTTTATTCTAGGTAATTTGCTAGGTGCTAGGGAAGTAATGATGAGAATGACATAGAAAAATCACAAGAATAAAAGAAATCATGTTAATAAATATTTTTGAGGTCAATAATTCTCAATGTGGTCCCTATGTGGCAATTCTCGGAAGGCAGTTTTCAAATAATTGAAATTTTTGGCATAGAGATACAGGGTATAGCAGGGGCATTGGCCTGGTTGTCTGCAAACTAAGGGTGTAGGGAAAAGTGCACTGGAGCATGTGGTTCTGGGAATAATTTTTTAATATTTTTGTTTACATTTTTTACCTTTTTTTCTCCAGGCTAGCAGGCTTCATACCTTGAGCCACAGCTTAATTACTCACTTTCTTTTTTCTTTGTTCATTTTTGCTGACCTTGGGGCTTGAACTCTTCTGCCTGGGCCCTGTCCCTGAGCTTCTTTTGCTCAAGGCTAACACTCTACCACTTCAGCCACAGCACCACTTCCAGCTTTTTCTGAGTAGTCTATTATGTTTCTCGGACTTTCCTTCCTTGCATCAAACTGTGATCCACAGAACTCAGCCTCCTGAGTATGAGTAGCTAGGATTACTGGTGTGACCCTTTGGCACCTGGCTAGGTTTTTCTTATGTTTTGGTTCTGGACCTAGGGCTTGAACACAGGGCCTGGTCAGTGTTGTTTAGTTTTTGTTTTTGATTTAAAGCTGATAGTCTATTTGAGCCAAAGATCACTTTCTGCCTTTTTGTTGTTGTTTTTATTCTTTGTGTTAATCCCAGGGCTTCAAAGTGGCCTGGCCAGTCTCCAGTGTCCATGCTTTCTCCCCCTCCGCCCCCCTCCCCCCAAGTTAGCAGGCACTACATCTTTAGCCAGTGCACAACTCTTCCTTTTTATTTTTGGTGGTTGTTTTTATTTCTTTGTATTTGGCTTTTATTTATTTATTTATTTTGGCTGGTCACGGGGCTTGAACTCTGGGCCTGGGTGCTATCCCTCAGCACTTCAGCTCCTGGTCCTCTACCATTTGAGCCACAACACCACTTCCAGCTTTTTTTTCTGCTTATGTGATGTTGAGAAGTCGAACCAGGGCCTCATGCATCCAAAGCAAGCAAGCACTCTACCACTGAGCCACCTTCCCAGCCCTGGTTTTCATTTTTTTATGGTGATACTAGGGCTTGACCTGCCAGTCTTCTTGAGGTGTTGGGCTTTTTCCCCCCTCTGGGATGGAAGTTTTACAATTTGAGCCATAGCTCATCTTTTTTTTTTTTTTTGTTAATATTGTAAGGTCTGCTCCTGGATGGCGAGCAGACTCCACACTCCTCACAGCAAAGTCTCCACCCAGTAACTGCGTTACCTAGGCAACTGGGACACCTGGAAGAAGTCACATTTGCATCCACTGAGGTCATATCTGAATTTGATGTGTCCACACCTTTCTCTGCCCGTACCCTAGATAAGGCCTAGCCCAGGCCCAGACTCTCTCTGCTCTCTCTGCTCTTTTCTAGCTCTTTCCTCTCTCTTTCCTCTCTTTCCCAGCTCTCTCTCATTCCAAGGCCTTTCCCAGCCATGTGGAGTGCCAACCTTGCCTGGTCCCAGCAGGTCTACTGAATAAAACTACCCCTTACCTGAATAGCATGTGCATGGTGCTGTTCTTACTCGGCTATCTCTTTTTTTCATACCTAACAAATATGAGATAAGTGTTCTATGGCTCTAACTACTCAACAGGCTGAGATCTGAGGACCTCAGTTGGAAGCCAGCCCAGACAGAAAAGTCCTTGTGAGACTCTTATGTCCAATTAACCACTCAAAACCCAGAAGTGGCGCTATGGCACAAATGGTAGAGCACAAGGCTTGAGTACAAGAGGCTCAGGGACAGCACACAAGTCCTGAGTTCAAGCCCCACAACTGTCAAAAAAGACAGAAAGGAAAAAAGAACTACAGGAAGCCAAGATGACTATCCAGACAGCTTGGTATTGGCATAAGAACAGACATCAGGACCAATGGAATAGAATTGAAATCCCAGAAATGAACCTACAGACCTATAGCCATCTAATCTTCGATAAGGGAGCTAAAACAATAGAATGGAAGAACGACAGCCTCTTCAGTAAATGGTGCTGGTAAAATTGGTTAACTACTTGTAGAAAACTAAAGCTAGATCCTTATATATCACCTTGCACCAGAATCAACTCCAAATGGATCAAAGACCTCGAAGTCAAAGCAGACACTTTGAAAACATTACAGGATGGAATAGGAGAAACCCTAGGTCTCCTCGGCTCAGGCCGAAATTTTCTGAATAGAGACCCGGAAACACAAAAAATCAAAGAAAGGTGGGACAAATGGGATTGCATGAAGTTGCAGATCTTTTGCATGGCAAAGGACATAGCTAGCAAGATCAATAGAAAGCCCACTAATTGGGAGAAGATCTTCACTAGCCATACAACAGAGAAGGGTCTCATATCTAAAATATACTTAGAACTCAAAAAATTAAATCCCCCAACAACAAATCTGCAAAGAAAAAACTGCCCAATAAACAAGTAGGCTAAAGACTTAAAGAGAAACTTCTCTGAAGAAGAAAGAAGGATGGCCAATAGACACATGAAGAAATGCTCAGCCTCTCTAGCCATAAAAGAAATGCAAATCAAAACAACATTGAGATATCACCTCACTCCAGTTAGAATGGCAAAAATCAAGAACTCTAACAACAACAGATGCTGGAGGGGATGTGGACAGAAGGGAACCTTACTTCATTGTTGGTGGGAATGTAAACTTGTTCAACCACTTTGGAAAGCACTTTGGAGGTTCCTCAAAAGACTTCACATAGAGCTCCCCTATGACCCAGCAATCCCATTTTTGGGCATTTACCCAAATGTTTACAAACAAGACCACACTAACGCCAACAGCACAACTATGTTTATTGCAGCATTATTTACCATAGCTAAGATATGGAACCAACCCAGATGCCCCTCAGTAAATGAATGGATCAAGAAAATGTGGTATATATACACAATGGAATTCTATGCCTCCATCAGAAAGATGACATTGCCCCATTTGTTAGGAAATGGAAAAACGTGGAAAACATTATATTAAGTGAAATAAGCCAGGCCAAAAGAAACATAGGTGCCATGGTTTCCATTATTTGCAATATCTAGTATATGTATGAGTCAAGCAGAAAAGGTCAGATAATGTGATGTTATGAAAATGAATCCTTAGATATGTATTTTAATGTTTTTTTTCCTTTCATGCATTTGTTTCTAACGCATTTATAAGATTATCTCTTTGTAGCTTTGTATGTCCCTCCCCCACAGTATAACCCTGCTTTCACTATATTTGATGTCAGTATAACTTGTGTAGGAGATGGGGAAAAACAAGTCGTTTAAGGATATAGGTAGACCTGTTGCAACAATGAGAAGTACAAGTTGTCATGTCGAAAACGAGTTTTTCAATGTTGGTGGGGGGGAAAGCCGGGAGGATTGGGTGGGCGGTTGGGTGGGGAGGCTGGGAAGGGATGTGTAGTGTAAACAAAGGAGGAGGCTGCAATGCTTGATAAGAAATGTACGCATTAACCTGCCCATGTAATTGTAAAACCGCTGTACAGTGTGTTCACAAAAAAAAAATAAATAAAATAAAATAAAGAAAGAAAGAAAAAAAAAAGAAAGTTGAGAGCCAAGGTTCAAAGCCATCCTAGGCATGAAAATCAATGAGACGTTTTTCACCAATTAACCAGCAACAGGTAGGAAGCAGTAGAGCTCTAGCCTTGAGTAAAACTCAAGTTTTAGCCCAGGAGTAGCATAAATGAAAAGAATTCTCATTTACTTTCCTGCCCAGGCTGGATTCAAACCACAAATGCTCAGATTTCAGCTATTTGAGGAGGTAGGATTATAGGTGTGAACCATATTTTTAAAATCTTAAATTGGCTCTAATATTTTTGTCCTTCTTTTCACTTAATTTATTATTCTTTTTCTCTTTTTCGTAAGTTTGGGTCATCTAGCTTATTATTAGGGCTGGCCACTCTTTCTGAGGTTTTTGTTTTGAAGGTTTTTTTTTTGTGGATTTTTGTCCCAACCTGCAGGACGTCAACGAGGGCGATGAACCTAAACGAGAGGAATGAAGGGACAAGAGACATGAAGAATGACAGCAAGACAGGGATTCTGATCAAGCTGCAAATTTTTATTTTTCACACTGGGGTATTTATATGCTTGGAATAAGGAAGCTTTTAAATTGGCCATTAAGGAAGCTTTTTCATTGGCCATAGCAGCTGCAGGATGTTTGCATAGGGCAGGGTGAAAGGGTGGTCATTAGCAGCTGCAGGATATTTGCATAAGGCAGGATGAAAGCGTCGGATTTCTGAGAGTGGTTCTGTAAACTCAGCCACAAGATGTTCTGGTGAGATAGTCAAGCCTATCTTCATGTTGAGAGACTCCTTTTGGCTCCCAACAGATTTTTTTTTTTTTTTTTGAGCTTGTTATAGTACTTGAACTCCAGGCCTGGTCATTATTCCTAATTTTTTCTCAAGACTAGTAGGCTTCCCACCTCAAGACAGTTCAAATTGTGGCTCTTTATGTATTTTTCTTTCTTTCTGCATTTATTTTAGGTGATGCTCTTATGGCTTGTACTCAGGACTTGGGCATTTTTGCAGAGTTTTTGTTGTTGCTGTATTTTTTTTTTTCTTCATTGCTGGTCCTAGGGCTTGAACATAGGGCCTTAACTTTTGCTAGTCATAAAATCAGGGCAGAGCCACTGTGTCTGAGGTTTTTCCCTTTTCTTTCTCAAGACTAGCAGTCTCTATGGCTTGAGCCACAGATAAAGTTCTGGCTTTATTTATTTATTTATTTTCATTTTTGTTGCTAGGGCTTCAACTCATGACATGGCCACTCTCCTGAGGCTTGAAGTCAGGGCAGGGCCACTGTGAATGAAGAATTTTTTGTATTGTTTGTTCTCAAGGCTAGCATACTTTAACAGCTTGAGCAACAGCTGCATGAATGGCTTTGTTTATGTAATGTTCTCTACCACCCCCACCAGGCAAAAGTTGTAAAGTTCATTTTTTGAAATAATTTCTTATACATCTCATTGTTGCAATCGGTCTAGCTGTATCCCTATTTAAACAATTTGTTTTTTCCCTTCACCTTCACAAATTACGCCAACATCAAATACAGTGAAAATGGGATCAAATACAGTGAAAATGGGGGAGTTATTTATTTATTTGGTTCTGGTCCTAGGGCTGGAACACAGGGAGTGGTGACTGTTCCTAAACCTGAAATCAGGGCAAGGTCACTGTGCTGGAGTCTCTCCCATGTCCTAAAACTTAAGCCACATTTCAACATCTGGCTTTGTAAAACAAATTTGGTGATTCATAAGGGATAAGTTTCTTATGGAGGAGCTGGGAAGTGGCTCAGTGGTAAAGTGCTTGCCTTGAGCTGAAGAGCTAAGGGACACCATCCAGAGCTGGAGTTCAGGCCCCACAACCCATAAAACAGAAAAAAGAAAAGAAAAAAAAAGCTGAGTGCCAGTGGCTTACGCCTGTAAGCCACTACTCAGGAGGGTGAGATCTGAGGATTGCAGTTCAAAGCCAGACTGGGAAGGAAAGTCCATGAGACAATTATCTCCACTAAATCACCAGAAAACCAGAAGTGGCCCTGTGGCTCAAGTGGTAGAGCACTAGCCTTGAGCTGAAGAGCTTAGGGACAGTGTGCAGGCCGAGTTCAAGCCCCATGACCAACCCCAAAAAAAGAAAGATTCTCATGGGAAGACAGGGACATTAGCCAGGCTCTAAAATCAGAGGATGGTGGTTCAAAGCCAGCCAGGGCAGGAAAGTTGTTGAGACTCTCATCTCCAATTAATCACCAAGAGCTTGGAAGTAGAATAGTTCTAGTCTTGTGCAAAACAGCACAAGTTCAGGCCCCAGGACTAGCACACATAAAACCAAGTGTCATGGAGCTTCCTGCCCAGGTTGATTATGAACCACAATCCTAAAATTTCAGCTTCCACAGTAGCTAGGATTATAGGCATGAGCCACTACTTAAAAATATTTCATTGACTTCGCTCTTCTTCTTTTGCCTTCTTATTATATTGTTCATTTCGTGTGTGTGTGTGTGTGTGTGTGTGTGTGTGTGTGTGTGTGTGTGTGTGTGTCCGTCCTGGTGCTGGTTGTAGACCTTGAACTCTGGAGCCTAGCCACAGTCTCTGAATTTGTTTTTCTTTTATTTTTAATGCTGTTTCTAGGCTTTGTATTCAGGGCCTAGTCCCTGTCCCTGAGTCATTCTTTTGTTGCTGGTGGTGGTGGTCCTAGGGCTTGAACATAGGGCCTGGTCACTTCCTGGGTTTGAAACCAGGGCAGGGCCACTGTGTATGAGGGATTTTGTTGTTCATTTTCCCTCAAAGCAAGCAGTCTCTGTGGCTTGAGCCACACAGATCAACTTCTGGCTTCTTTTACTTTTTGGCAGTTCATGGAAGATAAAAAATCTCATAGAAGATAAGAGTACTGTATCAGCACCTGAAATCTGAGGATTGGGGTTGAAAGCCCAGGCAGGTAAGTCCATAAAACTTATCTCCATTTCATCCCCCAAAGAAAGGAAGTGGTAGAATGCTACCTTTAAGAAAAAAAAAATTCTATTTCAACCCCTGGGTTCAAGACCCACACCTGATACATACTCACAAATTCCTAAGGGACTTTTCTGCCTCAGTTGCCTTGGAACCCAGATCTTCAAGTTCTGTCTTTTGTGTAGCTTGAGCTCCAGGTGTAAACCACCAATTCTCTTGGCTTTTGTGCTCATCTTCCACTCTGATTTTTATTTGTGTATTTGTATTTAATTGATTACTTAGTAGTAGTCCTACCCTATGTATCTGGGCCTGGTCACTGTTATTTTGCTTTTTCATTCAAGGCTGTTGCTTTACCACTTGAACCACAGCTCTACTTCTGGCATTTTTGCTGGTTAGTTGGAGATCAGAGCCTCATGGAATTTCCTGCCCAGGTGGGCTTTTAACCACCATCCTGAGATTTCATGCTCCTAACTGGCATTACATGTCAGCCACCAAAAAGTGCCTGGCTCACTCAATTTTAATATTTTTTTGTTTGGTCATGGGGCTTGAACTCTGGGCCTGGGTGCTATCCTCAGCTCTTCAGCTCAAGGCTAGTGCTCTACCACTTGAGCCACAGTGCCACTTCCGGCTTTTTTCTTTTTTGATATAAGGTGCTGAGGAATCAAACCCAGGGCCTCATGCATGCAAGGCAAGAGCTCTACCACTGAGCCACCTTCCCAGCCCTCAATTTTAATATTCTTAATAGGCTCTTACAGTCTTTTTATTCACATGATGATGATGATGATGATGATGATGATGATGATGATGATGATGATGATGATCATGATCATGATGATCATGATGTGCTGGTCATAGGTTTGAAATCAGGGCATGGGTGCTGTCCATTATCTTCCAGTTGAGCCTCAGCTCAAGTCCTGGACTTTTCTTTATTCCTTTTTGCTTCTTTCTTGGTGGTTAATTTGAGAGAATTGTCTCATAAAAAATCTTGGCACTACTCAGGAGGTTGAAATCTGAGGATTGTGGTTTCAAGCCAGTCCTGACAAGAAAATCCAAAACACCCTTTTCTTTTTCTTTTTGTTGTTGTTGTTGTAATGACAAAGGTGAGGTGCAGTGGATTTGCAGTTTCATTAACAGGTAAAAAGGATGTTTGTTTTTGAGCAATAGCCTCCCAAAGTACACTGCCTCCTGACTAGGGATGGTCCACTGATGGTTAGAATGACTTGTCTTCCTTCTATGACCCTATTACCCTGGTAACCGATTGTTTACAAAGATGTGATCCTGACTCCTTAGCAACATGAGAAGGGATAATATCATTCCTAGGTTGGGATGAAAACCAAGTGGATCCCCCCATTTGGTGTGCTGCCTCGCTCTGGGGGGCCAGGATGATAGTGCACCCTTCTGTGAAGAAGGAAAATGACTTGAACAATTCTGTACTCTTTGTTCATTTCTGACAGATGAGGGCTGTAGATATATTCATGGACTCATCTAGGGACAAGCAGGGAATTTTCTAGGATCTCCATTGTGTCTAGGAAGGAAGGGCCTCAGGTTTTGCTGCAGAGAGATGCATCCTACAGTGCGGTTGCAGCAGCCCTGGCTTGCTCCAATGCCAGTGATTTCCCAGATCAGCAATATACCTGGACCCAGGAAATGGCACCTTGTGCAGATGAAATAACTCTCAGGACATCTGTCCTGATGACCACGGAAGCCTATGCCAGTGCAAGCGACGGTGACACAATGCTGCTCATGTGGCTAGGAGTATGGAAGTGGCACTGGTGTGGATTAGAGGTGTTGGGTAGCACACGTGGTGGATGCTTTCTGCTCTGCCCACCACATGACTAAAGGCAATGCTGGATTCTCTCTGAATTTAACTGGGGTCTGGGGGACTGTGGATTTTCTGGGATGCCAAAGCCCCCAGGGGGACATAGGTTGAGCTGGACTAGGTGAAAGGGAGTGAAGGAAACCTCCAGAAAAAAGGAAGTCTTGAAGTTCCTTTAATGCTTAAATTTTAATCAAAATGGGAAATAAATGGAAAAAGTGATTCTAGATCTCAGTTTCCTGAATATGTGTGACACTAGTACCCAGCTCACTCTTTTGTATCTATTGAGTTTATTAGGTTCTAGACACTGTAGCAAGGAAAAAAAGAAAAGCTTTGTTTTGAAGGTCTATGCCTTTGTGTGTGGGGTTGGGGGAGGGTAGAGAATGTATACACATAAATATGTTTAAATATATGATGGAAAAAATATATTGAGTGATGTGCTAGGGAGGAATGCTAGCAATTTGCAGTGATGTATGAGTTCAGAAAAGCCTCATATGGTAAATGACTTAGAAGAGATCAAGGCAACTCATCCAGGCCCCAGAATCAGGTAGATTCATGAGCTCGAAGTATGAGCACCTACACCTGGGCCCCCTCCCATTTCTGGAGTTCCCTCCATACAACTGACCCCTCCCTCTCTCTGCCCAGACCCACCTGGACTCCCATCTACCTCACTTCCTTTTCCCTCAGATCCTCATGCTACCAGGATAGTGATGGAGGTCATGTGCTCCCTCTTGGGGGAAATATGGGTCCTCTAAAAAACCTTGTAATAATCTTTCTCCTTTGCCTTCCTGCTTCTGCATGGTCCCCTTGCATGGATTTTTTCTAATCCTCTTACATTGGTCGCCCCTGTGGGGATGGGCTCCCCAGTGGGTTTGATCCTCCCTCCACTTCGGAAGGAGGTTCAACCAGCTTCCCTGGGACCCATCCTGAGATCCTATATGCCAGTCACCAGAGGATCACAAAGGTAACTTTCTCCTGACTGAGCGCTCTACCAGCCTATCCAACACTGCTAATTAAATCCCACTCCAGGGTAAGTGACCAGTTTATCTGAGGTCTGGGTTTCTGATTCTGATATCTCAGTGGTAAGGCCACCTGGGCCTCTGTGACTTACCGAGCCCCCCTTCCCCTCATCAGAGCCAAACCTTAGCCAAGTGCCAGGGGCCTACCTTGGCCCAAGGAACCCTCCTCCATGGCCCAAGGAATGCAAATGGACAAACATGAAGACATTCTCCACTGGCAAGGCCACCACCCCCTTTAGGAGCCAACCTGTACTGTGGAGAACACTCTAATATAGACCCGTGGAATCAGGTCCCTTACCATGGGTAGGACACTAAATTTCTTTACATTAAGGTCACCTGGGCCTTGGAGGGCTGCTGAGCCCTTCAATCAAATTTTGCCCCAAATTTAAAACTCCACTTCTGTGAGTGCTTGGGCAGATAGCTCTGGCTCTCTCTCTCTCCCTCTCTCCCTCTCTTCCTCTCTCCCTCTCCCTCTCCCTCTTTCCCTCTCCCTTGTAACTGAAGGTAAAAGTATGGATGAGTTTAAGTTTAAACTCCTCCTCCGTGCCTTTGCAGTTTCCCCTCCTCTGCAGTCTCCCCTGTGAGGCCCTCCCCTCTTTTGCGGCCTCCCCCACAAGGCACTCTCACTTCTGTGGCCTCCCCACAATGCACTCTCACTTCTGCGGCCTCCCAGTGAGGTACACCCCTTTTTGCAGCCTCTTCTGTGAGGCCCCCTCCCCTGAAGGACTTCATCTGTGAGGTCCCCACTGCTCTGCGGGACCCCTCCTCTGCCTTTGTAGTGGGGGTGGAAGCTGAAGCCCCAGTTTTGCCAGAAACAATGCATAAAGCATAAAGTGACTCCATTTAGGGTAGCATCTCTTACTCTTTTCCATGGTTTTCCATGGTCAGGACTGACTTTGTCCTGGCCATTGTCTCAACATCCATTCCTGGGATAGCTTGTCCCGGTTGGCATTTACAGTTTGGACTCAAGGCCTGGGCACTGTCCCTGAGTCCTTCTGTTCCAGGCTAATGCTCTACTACTTAGAGTCACAATGCCACTTTCAGCCTTTGGCTGGATAGTCCTGGTTCTGTGCTGATTAGTAGGGAGATGGAGTTTTAGAAGGATTTTTTTTTGTGTGCCCAGGATGGCTTTGAACTTTCTTACAAAAGCTCTTTTTATTTCCAGTTAAAGCAACAAGGAGATCAATGAAATGGAGGTTACCTATAACTTGTTCACAATTGACTAACAATTACTTGTCAGAGATTTTTAAAAGAAAGCCCAGTAGATGCTTTTAACCTGAGACTGATTGGCACTCTATGACCCACTGCCTCTGGGTAGCCTGCTTAAAGTGGCTTATAGACAACATTTAACCTATAACAAATGTACAGGCCTTTTCTTGGGCTACAGCAGCATAGCCTGTTTAACACCCTGGTTTATAAAAGCATTTTCTGTCTGGCAGAGGAATGCCTACCTATGTAGGCCTTTAGACAGATCTCAATAGGAACATAATCTCAGCTCTACAAGCTTTTCAACAGATGAATTTAACCAGCTCAAAAGTTACTGCCAATTAGGACTTTGAGGAGATACAGGGGTTTTGGGATTTACATTCTACAATCTTAGCTTTTATTACCCACTATCACAGATCTCTGGAAAGTTTTGCCCAGTTAGACCAACATGGGTGATAGGCATGTTTACAAACTTATCTTTCTATGACCTTCTGGCTTGATCAATTTTTTGGAGGACCAAGCTCAAGTAACTCAGGACCTGATACCACTTTTGTCATCCAAACATTTGTTTGTAATTGCCTCTGGATGTTTTAACATTGTCAGGGTCCCTGGAGTGCCTTTCTTATGTTGGGATAAATACATCTTTGGCACTTTCCTTGGTCAGTCGCTGGACTTGAACTCAGGGTTTGAGTGCTGTCCCTCAGCTCTCCAGCTCAGGACTAGCACTTGGCCACTTTAAACTCCAAAACAACTCAGCTTTGAGCACTCTGTTGGCAGATTAGAGATGACAATCTCACAGGGACTTTAGTCTGCCTGTGCCTGGACTGGCTTCAAACTGCAGATCAATGAGTTTTTTTTTTTTTTTTTTTTTTTTTTTACAAACAGTCACTTTTACTCCAATTAAAAGCAACAAAGATGGTCATTGGAAGTAGTTTTTTTTTTTTTTTTTTTTTTTTTTTGTCGGTCATGGGGCTTGAACTCTGGGCCTGGGCGCTGTCCCTCAGCTCTTCAGCTCAAGGCGAGCGCTCTACCACTTGAGCTACAGAGCCACTTCCGGTTTTCTGGTGGTTTATTGGAGATAGGAGTCTCACGGTCTTTCCTGCCCGGGCTGGCTTTGAACCGTGATCCTCAGATCTCAGCCTCCTGAGTAGCTAGGATTACAGGCGTGAGCCACCAGCGCCCGGCTGGAAGTAGTTTTATAAGCATGGTTTTACTTATTAAATTACATTTGACAAACTTGTCCTATCTTTTACTGTGGGCCTTCCGGCAACTGTTACAAAAAATTTTAGGGGCAAACTAGAATAATCCTATTTCTTTTTACTTTGAAATAAACCTTTAGGAAAATTTTATCTTTTAAACTTGTCTGGGAGGCCAGCCACTCCCCACAACTTCTCAAATTTTTGCAAGGGGGATGTCATTTTAAATCCTTTTTGTAAAGTTATTTTAATTTGCATTTAAATGCATCATTGAAACACTGGGCTGTATATTCTTTGCCTGTAGGCTGTCCTGTGGGCAGTGAATAGAAAGAGTGGCCATATTTTTTTTCTGCAGTCTTTGTTACCTTTAGGAATTTACCTCCAATTGTAAAATAGTATAGAAATCAATTTCTATCCTTTGCTCATACACCCCGTATGGTCTAACTTCTGGCGATGAACATTTACAGAACCAAATATCTAATGTGTCTTGTGTTTTACCCTTAATTAACAGGCTTTTGGTCATGTGAGATGAAGCAAGGCCAGAGTCTGAGAGAGACTGTGGCATCTCCCAACATGTATGGACTGTTGCACCTCCTGTTGGTAACCTGCAATATTTCTACATATACTGGTTAGAGACCTGGTTTACACTGGCTTTTGCAGGCTGGTGCCACTGGTTTAGGCAGCTGTGACTGGGCATAGTCACTCTGGTCCCTTGATCTTAATTGAAGTTGATCGGCACACAGGGGAGAAAACAGAGAATGAAACCCTTAGCTTTAGTTTACTAGCCATGGTCAGTGAACAATAGTTAACTCTTAGCATAAATGGACATAGGAATGACATAATTCACAGCAAACTTAGTTACCAATTTCATTTACTTTGTAAAGGACATTGTCTTTTTTAAGTCCTTTTCCAAGGTCTTTTAAAACTGCCTGTTTTTTCTTTGGCTTAGTCAGGTCACAAAGTTTTAAAGCAATTTAGATTAATTCACAGCTTCCATTGACAAAGATTTTTAGTAGGCAGAGTAACCTTGAAACCATAATCACTTACATATAGTCAAATAAGACACAGACAGACATGTTTGTGCACAGATTATAGAGCGTGCTTAGATTTTAAAATAGACTTTTAAAGTTTTGAAATTTTAGTGGAACTAATTTTCTAATTATGATGGAACCATGTGGTCATTTTAAAATACAAAACTTTGCCAACAAGAAACCTAGTGAACAGGAGGCAATAGGAACATACACTTGGCCTAGCATAATGGCACCACAGGACAGGGGAGGAGGAAGGGGTAGTACTAAGCTGAAGTACCAAGATGCCAATTTGGCACATCCACCACTTGCTCAATGCTAGAGAGAAGATTAATACACTTTTGGTAATATCCAAACTTGTTGGCCTTTATTTCAGGGAGTTTAGACTTAAACTCACCCATTTTCTATCTAATGAGTAGAAACAAGCAATTACTGGTTACATTCTTCCAGGGCTTAACCAAAGCGTTTAGCATATGAAATACTTGTGAAAGAGGTTACAAGCAGGTAATTTTGGCAAGAGGCAAAGTTTAAGGGGAGGGAGAGAGAGAGAGAGAGAGAGAGCTACTTGCTCAAGCACTCTCAGAAGTGGAGTTTTAAATGTGGGGCCAAATTTAATGATGGGGACTCAACAGCCCTCCAAGGCCAGGTGGCCTTAATGTAAAGAAATTTAGTGTCCTTCCCATGGTAAGTGACCTGAAGCCATGTGCCTAGAGTAGAGTGTCCTCTGCAGTGCAGGTTGGCTCCTAAATAGGTGGTGGCCCCACCAGTGGAGACTGTCCTTATGTTGGTCCAAGGTGGGTCCTTGGGCCATGGTAGGCCTCTAGTGGCTAATTCCAGCACTTGGCCAAGTTTTTGGTCAGATGGTGAGGGTGGGGCTCAGTTAGCCCAGAAAGGCTCAGGTGGCCTTACCACTGATATTGGAATCAGAAACCCTGACCTCAGACAAACTTGTCACTTACCCTGGAGTGGGAATTAATTAGTGGGGCTGGATGGGCTGGTAGAGCACTCAGTCAGGAGAAAGTTACCTTGATGGTCCTCTGGTGACTGGAGTGAAGGATCTCAGAATAGGTCCCAGGGCAGCTGTTTGAACTCCCTTCTGAAGTGCAGGGGGAGCAAATGCACTGGGGAACCTATCCCAGTATGGAGCCACCAGTGAAAGAGGATCAGACACATCCATCCTATGGGACCATGCAGAGGCAGGCAGGCAAAGGAGAAAGATTATTACAAGGTTTATTAGAGGAGCCATATTTCCCCCAAGAGGGAGCACATGACCTCCATCATCATCCTGGTAGCAGAAGTATCTGAGAGAAAAGGAAGTGAGGTAGATGGGAGTTCAGGTGGGTCTGGGTGGAGAGAGGGAGAGACCAGTTGTATGGAGGGAACTCCAGAAATGGGAGGGGGCCCAGATGAGGGTGGAGCTGAGGACCAAAGGTGAGCGATCTACAAACTGCAGTTCAAAGCCAGTCCAGGCAGAGAAAGATTATCATCTCTAACTAGCCAGCAGAGTGCCAAAAAAGCGGGCAGAGTTGCTTTGGAGTCCGAAGTGGCAAAGTGCAATCCTTGCACTGGAGAGCTGAAAAACAGCACTCAGGCACTAAGTTCAAGTCCAGTGACCAAGGGAAATGTCAAGGTTGCGTTTACCCTAACATAGAAAGAGGCACTCCTGGGACTTTGGCAATAATGTTTGGCTCTTCTAAAATTGATCAGAGCTGGAGGTCATGGCAAGCTACTTTATAAGCATGCATAACTGGGCAAGAACTTGTCAACCATTTGTAATAGTTGGCTGTAAAAGGCTGAGGTTGTGAATTGTGGGGAATAGCTTAAATCCAAACTGCTCTGTATGTGCTTAAAACCCTAATTGGCAGTAAATTCTGGGCTGACACTAAACAAATAAATTTGTTTAAGAATAAAATATGAAATTGTTAGGACCAGATCAAAAGTAAAGAGATAGGGTATTAATCAGAACAAGGAAGGAGAAAATTCAAATTTAACTGAGACAAATAAGTCCCAGGTAAGCAGAGAAACATTGGTATAAACACCAAAATAAAACAAAATTGTGGTCTGATAATTACTAAAAAGATCATTTATATCAGGATTTAGACCAAATGTTAAATTTTCAAAGATAAGGGCTTAAGTAGAGAGTTAAGCACCAGGAGCTACACTAAACATCTGTATTCCAAAGGATGGCCTGCCTGTCCCACCTAGGCTATTTGAGGAGCTAAACAATGCTTTCGCCCATTTGGGGAGGTAATGTTTTCCTAGGATTTCAAGGTAAGACTTGTCCCACCTCCAGGCCTTGAAGCTGGGTGCAATGCCCCCATCTCCAGCCTAGATACCAGGATGTCTACAGGCAGTTGTGTGGACTCAACCACCCTATTTGCCTTGATGCAATTTGTAATCACTAACTGTTAGGTCTGCTTTTATAACTTGTTTGTCAATTACAAAACTGCCACTGAACACCTACAAGTGGAACTTCTTATGGAGCTTACCTTTAAACATCCTAGACTATTTAAATCTTTTACAAACCAAAGTACTAAACAGGCTATGCTGCTATAGCCGCCCCCCAAAGGGTCCATACAGTTATGAAAAGTTAAAAAATTATGCCTAAACTCTAGTTTGGAATAAAATGTAATTAGTAAAAAGTTGTCACCTTGACAAACTACCCCACACCATATTCTAAAAGCCAGTGTACAATCAGAAAAATATTAGGGGAGTTTACTAAAGTTAGTCCCTAGGTAAAACTTCTTTAATGAACCTGTGTAGACTAATGCCAACTGTTTACACACCCATAAAACATTTAAGCTTCAATTATTAAAAAAACAAAAAAGGGGAATCCCCAAGGGAACTTTTGCCTTAACCTTATTTACTCTAAATTTTTAAAATTTCACTCAAAGTGATCCTTTCACTAAAGCTGAAAAGCATTTTATCCCTCTAGCACCACCTCACTATCTATTCCCATATGGTTTAAAAAATTTAATCAATGAAGAATAAGACTAATGCCCCATAAGTGAAAATAGCGTTTCTATCATTCCAGATGGATCTACTGGCAACATCTGGGTCCCTTTTTGACTCATCCGACCTCCAGAGAAGCAAAAACAACACAACACAACCCTGAGGAAGAACATCTAGTACGCAGATTTGCAGACCTAAGGTTGAAGTCTGGAGGAAGCCATCATCCTTATCTTAAGAAAACCAGCTTGACCCCAGCAACATGGGGTCAGAATAAGGTGTTGACACAAGACCGAAGCCACCCTGGTCAGTACAAAAACCCCTAGAATACCTGAATATCTGTTTTGGCCATGATTGCACTGCTTGTGAATACTTCTGCAGTGAGTAGTGAACATGCATATTGGGCCTATGTCACTCACCGACCATTGTTAAAATTAGTGGATTAGCTAGACCAAGGTCCGGTGGCGTATACAAATGACAGCATGTATTTTCCTCCACCATGGGATCATGCAGACCCTACTCATCCAGGTGAGGAAGGCATACCTTATATTATTTCCTTAGGATTTGAGTCTTTACCACTGTGTTTAGGGACATCACCTTGCTTACCAACCAGAAGACAGGTATGGGCATACATCTTGCCTGATGATAAAATCAACAATCATATGGGGCTATTCAGCACAATTTCCTTAAATTTTATTGGTAAGGATCATTCTTATACAAATAAGACTGGGCGACCACCTAACCTAGTATGCCAGGACATTAATTATTGAATTTTGTTTATGTTTCTATTCAGTGGTCTCAGTGTCAAAACCCTAGAGGAAAGATTATACAGCATAATGATAACATCTCATTTATAGATTGAGGTCCTCATGGATGTTTCATTGCCAATTATTCTGAAAAGCATGTTGGTGATTGGTATACTAATAATTCTTCTGATGGTGACGTCTATACAATGGAGTTATAAATCATGTAGAACCCATTGGCTTGCTCACCTGACATGATGGAGGCCTTGTGCCTCGTAGGCCACATATAAACTTCAGGGGACACTTAGGGCCTGAGCAGTGGCATTTATAAAACTTGCCACCCAATTTTATACAACTCAGAATTGGATTGGTCACTTTACTAGGGCCCATGAGGCAAATTATACATTTTACAGGAACCATTCTTTTACTGTACAGGGTTGTATTAAACTTTCCTATGTCCTAGCCCACAGGGACAGTGTCAATCAATGAGAACCCACGCAGCCTGGACTCTTTACATGCTTAAATCATACTATTTCTTTTAATATGCCTTCTCAGTCTCTCCTGATATTAAGATCTCGCTTAGGGGTCTGGGTGCCTGTTAACCTCACCCGACCTTGGCAGGAGAGCCCCACTGTTGGTTTGTTGACAGGAGTCTTCCAGCAACTGCTGAAGAGAACTAGGAGATTCCTGGGTCTGAGTGTAGCTGTGATCCTTGAAATGACTGCTATCACCATGACTGCTGCGACTGCCGGAGTGGCCCTGCATTCCTCCATCCAAACCAAGGACTTTGTAGAGAAGTGGCTGGACTGTCACCAGCTATGGACTCATCAGCACAATATTAAACAGGACATTGATTCCCGTCTGAACACCCTGCAACACACGGTGCAGTGGATGGGAGACCAGATAATTGATCTGCAGAAACAGCTAACCTTCAAGTGTGATTAGAGCTCAATAAACTGTGCATCACTCCTACTTGATTCAACACTTCTAACATTACTTGGCAGGGACTTCACTACCACCTGCCAGTCTTGCAAGGAAATTTGACTTGGGACATCCACTAGTTACAGCAGGAAGTCATTGAGACTTTCTTGGCACAACTCCCTGGGGTGGGATATGAAGGTCTGGCTGAGGGAATTGCATCTGTGCTAAACCAATTGGACCCTCGAACCTGGTGGCACAGTTTTACCCATAGTGTTTCTACAGGATTGATTGCATTATGTCTTGTCAAGATATTGCTGTCTACATTCCAAAATAGTTTCTGCAAATCCCTTCTGCAAAGGATCTCTTGCTTACGGTTGTACTTAAAAAACAAAAAAGGGGGGAGATGTCAGAGGCATCAACCGGCATAACCCCATCTGTTGCTGTTTCCACAACGGGATCTGGGAACACGATGTGTGGTATAGGCAAGAAGGGACTACACCATGTGGGTATAGACAAAATTTATTGGAACATCACATGCTTATATACAGCACACAAGCAGGAGAAGTAAATCTTCAGTCAGGGGCAGAGAGTTAAACAGTTTTATGGGAGCACAGACAATGAGAGTTTAAACAGAAAAAGCTAATCCTTGTCAACAAATGTGGAGCAGTTCCACTAAACAAGGTTGTAAAAGTAGGTAAAGCACAGGTGATTTACACATGGGGGGGGGGTCTCCAGGCATTGTTCTACGTGGTTAAGTAGATGAAGCACGAATGGTACTTTGAGCAAACCATTACCTGAGTCTTGCACCGGGGCAGAACCTTTGCCCAGCATGGAGGAAAGGGTGTCCCTTCCTCCCCGAGAAGAATTGGTAGTGGTCCTGTGGCTCAGGTGGTAGGGCACTTGCTTTCAGCTGAAGAGCTGAGGGACAGCGTCCAGGCCCAGAGTTCAAGCCCCACAACCAACAAAAATAAATAAATTGGAAGGAAGGGATGCATGTCTGTATCCACCCTCAGGGCACACAGGTGCTCAAATGGGGTTTTGCAGGCCTATGCCTCCAACACCCATATGAACCCCTCTCCTTCTGCTCCCACTCCAGCTCCCAGATCTTAGGCAGATTGGGTGGAAGGGGGCTGTGTCAGTCCTGGAGTTTTTCTCCACCTCTGGCTGTGCCTGAGCAGCTGCAGGAGCCCTGGCCCATGCTGCACGAGGCAGCAACAACTGCTGCAGTCGCTGCTGCAAGTTTGGCCATTTGGCTCCACTCCTGCCTGGTTGCCCTGACACTGGAGGAGTCTCGCTGGCTCCTTTGCTGTTTCACACTGCACCTCCAGCCTAGGGATGAGCCCAGGAAGCTCGGCGCTGGAGCCTTTGAGGCCTGAGGTCAGCCACTGGAGGGATTTGGAGGGGCTGCCCTGCCTGCAGGGTCTGGCCTGAGGAGCCTGTGCCCCAGTCATGGCTGCTTGCTGCTCAGAAGAAGCGGCGGTGGAGCTGGCCTGTAGCCGGCTTGCTTGCTCCCTCCGAGGCTCTTACAGTTGTGTTACTGGCAGAACAATATCCCAACTGCTCTAGTACTATTTTATTGTATTTTAAAAATAAAAGACTTCATGGGCCCCATAAGTGCTTTATGAAATATGACTGGCAGCCGCTATTTAAATAAATGTGAGAATTCAGGAGTTTTTCTTTTATCTTCCTAAGTGATTTTTTTTGTCTGTCTTGGGACTTGAACTCTTGGCCGGGGTACTGCTGTCCCTTAGCTCTTCAGCTAAAGGCTAGCACTCTACCACTTGAGCCACAGGACCACTTAGGTTTTCTGGTGGTTTATTGGAGATAAGAGTCTCATGGTCTTTCCTGCACTGGTTGGATTTGAATCTCGATCCTCAGATCTCAGCTTCCTGAGTGGCTAGGATTACAGGCAGGAGCCACTTGTGCCCAGCTCTAAGTGATCATTTTAAAGGCTAAGCATAATAGATCACTCCTGTAGTACCATCTACTTGGGAGGCATAGATTGAGAGGATTGCAATCCAAGATCAACCCAGGCAAAAAGTGAGATCTGATCACAATCATCAAGCTGGGCTGATTCCAATAATCTCAGCTAGATGGGAGGCTGGTCCTGGGATGGGAAGAAAACAGGATGCCCTAACTTAAAAACTAAAGTACAAAAAGGCCGTAGTGTGGATTAAGAGTTAAACACCTGCCTAAGCATGAAATCCTTTGTATAAACCCTAGTACTGAGAAAAGGAGGGAGGGAGGAAAGCAGGAAGGGATATAGGGGAGGGAGAGAGATGTTATTTCATTAATTTTACATTTTTCCTAACACCATTCATTTTGAGTTTCTTTTGCTCAAGACTAGCACTCTGCCACTCAAGCCTCAGTACCACTTCCAGCCTTTCTCTTTATGTGGTACTGAGGAACCAAACCCAGGACTTCATGTATGTGCTAGGCCAGCACTCTATTACTAAGCCACATTCCCAGTCCTTCTTTTATTTTGTAAGATGAGCTTTGGTTTTGTGTTCTTCTCTTGGCATGGAACTTAGGCTAGTCTCAACCTAACTTCTGACTCAGCCTCCTAAATTCAGAGATTGCAAACATAGATCACCATACTCAGCTCAGGATTCCTTTGAGAGAATCATCTTTTCAGAGACAGAGTTATTCTGTCTTCCTTGGATTGGATGGCCTTTTGCTTTTGGCATTGTGTTAATCCCATTTCTTGTCTTGATATATTTCTCCTTCTAGATCAATAGAAAATTTTCAGCTTCCCAACTTGAAGCCTATTGGTCTCATCCAATAATATCACAAAATTGGTGAATACCATTACCTGGCATCATGGGCATGCCAGCCAGCTAAAACTCAGCTATCAGATGGGCTTGGGCTTCAACAATGCAGGCATTTCTCTGCATAATCTGAAAACTGTCATAGATAATGTTGGTTTATTCCATCCTGTTTTCAGCTGCTTGCCATTCTGAGCTTTGTATGTTTTTGCTTTCTTTTATTTATTTATTTATTTATTTTTGAGTCATAGGCCTTGATCTCTGGGCTTGGCTTGGGTGATGTCCCTGAGCTTTTCAACTCAAGGCTAGCACTCTACGACTTGAGCCACAGAGCCACTTCTGGTTTTCTGGTGGTTTATTGGAGATAGGAGTCTCACGGACTTTCCTCCCTGGGCTGGCTTTGAACCACGATCCTCAGATCTCAGACTTCTAAGTAGCTAGGATTACAGGTGTGAGCCACCTGTACCCGGCCCTGACTGAATCTTGAAAAGAGAAGACAGGAATAGGTCAAGAGACACACATTATCAAAATGGGGATGGGAGGGATCGAGAGTCCTGACTGAGCAGTGGATCCATATAAAGTCTGATCAGACTTACTCCAAACATGAAGGAACATCTTCAGTCTGGATGTTGGATGCCTCTAAACATTGTCAGGGACATGAAAGGAGCAGGGTTGGGTTGAAGGTTTAGGGAGCACTGTGGGATGAAGTGTCATTAAAAACTCAGCTCTGGGGCTGGGAAGTTGGCTCAGTGGTAGAGCTCTTGCCTTGCATGCCTGAGTCCCGGGGGTTCGATTCTTCAGCACCATATAAGCAAAATGGAAAGCCGGAAGTGGCGCTTTGGCTCAAGTGGTAGAGCACTATCCTTGAGCTGAAGAGCTGAGGGACAGGGCACAGGCCCAGAGTTCAGGCCCCACAACCGGACCCTCCCCCCCAAAAATAAAACTCTCAGTTCTGACAGCACAGATCAAGTGTATGTCTTGGGAGTCCCCTGTTGTGCTGTGGCAATGCTCTTCCTGTGTATGTCTGCCTAGAGGGGGAGGTGTTTGCTCCTCATTTGTCATTAATTCTAGAGGACAGAGGAGCCCCATGAGTCCAGTAAACAGATGCTTTCTGGCAGCTTCTCACAGTGTTTCCTCCAGGCAGCACCATGCTCTTTACTTGCTCTGATGAGGCAGCTGCATATGGGTCTGCAGGAATTTCTTGTCAAGAAATTAGAGAGTCATTCATTCATTACTCTATAACAAAGAGTGGCAATGCCTAACTATAGGTTGCTTTGTTATTCCAATGTGTGTGCTACTGGCACTGGCTTGTCTCTTCAGTCTGCACAGGCTCAGGACAATACTATAGTCAGCTCGGACACACCAGCTTACACCCAGTCACTACTCAGAATGTGATGTCAAAGCTACTCCTGGTAATAGATGACAAGGCTGTTTAAATCAGAATAAGATCACAGCAGAATGCACTACGATATCTTTTTGCTCCTCTGATTTTACAGCTTCTAAGCTAGTGTTTCCTGGCTTCCTATCCTTGTGGCGTAGTATGAGAGCCATCTAGGTTGTTGCAATGCATCAGCCAGGAGAAGGGTGTCTATAGTCAGAGAATGACACAAAAAATAGCATCTGTGGTGAGGTTAGACTTGGTGTTGGATTATAATTAAGCTAGTTCTGCAAAGCTGGGAAGCATGGAAATGGACTGCCATTGTGAAATGGACATGGGATAATTTAGGAGACAACAAGGATCTGAGTAGCTCTCACCTGTAATCCTAGCTACTCAGGATGCTGTGATCTGAGTACTGAGGTTCAGAGACAACCTAGGCACAAATATCAGATAGTTTCTTTCTTCCAATTAACTAGCAAAAATGAACTAGAGCTGTGGCTGAAGTACTAGCCATAAGAAAAAGAGCTAAGGGTCAGCACTGAACACATGCTAGCATGAAAAAAATGAGAAAGACATAAGAAGGGAAATTACAAGAAACTTACTGTGAACAATTAGACCTCTAATTATCTTTCTTTTTATTAGCAAGTATTGGTTGTACAAGAAGGAGGTTGTGACGTTCCCATACATGGATACAATGTATCACAGTCATACCCACTCCATCACCTACCCAGTCTTATTTCCAGTTAACACTAAAAAGCCAGAAGCAGTGAGGTAGCTCAAGTGGAAGAGTCCCAGCCTTGAGCAAAAATCTGAAGTGACATTACCAGGTCCTGAGTTGAAGCCCTAGTACAAGGACCACCACACCCAACAAAAATAAAATATTCCATGGGAATGAATGTAGATCTTGTAACATACAACTACAGAAAATAGTAATGTCTGGCATTGAGCTCCCTTAAATTATAAATAACATGAGGAAACAAAGGTCCAAAGTCTTTTTGAATAGCATTTTATTTTCTGAGGATAACAGAATAACAAGACATTGTTATTGTCTGTTCTGTCACATGGTGTTAGATATAAGTATGAGATACTCTGCAGGAAGAACCTCTGTGCAACTTCTGAGGAAACAGAAGTTGGCTGTTCTTTTAAGGGTGAAGGAAATACTTTGTATCTTTTGATGGCGGTGAATCTATGGGAAATCATCAACCTATTAAAAAAACTAGATATAGTTATAGAATTATATCATCTTATATTAAGAAAGGTCATTAAAGGCACTTTAAAACTAAACAAAGAGGGGCTGGGAAGGTGTCTGAATGGTAGAGTGCTTGCCTCACATGCATGAGGCCCTGGGTTCAATTCCTCAGAACCACATAAGCAGAAAAGCAGAAAGTGGTACTGTGGCTCAAGTGGTAGAGCACTAGCCTTGAGCTGAAAAGCTGAGGGACAGCTCCCAGGCCCTTTGTTCAGACCCCATGGCCAACAAAATACATACATACATACATACTTACATAAACTAAGAATAAGAACTTTAAGAGCGTAAACTAATAGAAATGGAATATAACTTAAATAGCAATCTACAAATTTATACTGTTAAATTCATTGAGTACTTAAACAAATGGGGAAATTCAATTCTTTCCCATAATAGATTGTTAACTGAAGAATATAATTTGAGTGAGGGAATTTTGTGTAGATGCCTATTACATATCATCTAATAGAAATGCCATGTAAGCCAGAACACAGAAGCCTCCCACAGGACATAGTGCTGTCTGAAAATGAACTCATGGAAAAATGGTACAAAACCTCGTTCAGAAGTCATACTAAAATTTTTCTGTGTATATGCTGATCCTGGGGTTAGAACTGAGGGCTTGGGTGCTGTCTTTGAGCTAATTTTGCTCAAGACTAGTGCTGTGCCACTTGAGTCACAGCACCACTTCCAGGAGTGTTTTAGTAGTTTTTTGGAGATGAGTCTCATGGACTTTCTTTCATGGGCTGGCTTCAAACATTGGTCTTCAGATCTCCACCTCCTGAGCAGCTAAGGCTATAGGCATGATCCAGCAGTGCTGGGCTCCAAACTGACAATTTTCTCTCAAGAAATATCACTTCACACTGAAATAGTGAATCCAAATAGCTCATAATGGAACAAGGAATAATATTTCCACAGCAACCTATAGTGGATCTATTCGCATATACTGTGACAGATACCAAATGTTCCCAAATCAAATCTACCCTAACCATTTTTCTCTCATAGACCCTTCTTAAAGCAATTTCAGCAGGTTTTGTTAGTTTGTTTTGTGCTTATTCTAGGTCTTGAACTCGGGGCTTGAGTACCATATCTATGCTCCTTTTGCTTAATCTTAGCATGCTACCACATGAGCTACAACCCATTTCCTTTCTTTTGGTAGTTTTTTTTTTTTTTTTTTTTTTTGTCGGTCGTGGGGCTTGAACTCTGGGCCTGGGCGCTGTCCCTCAGCTCTTCAGCTCAAGGCGAGCGCTCTACCACTTGAGCTACAGCGCCACTTCCGGTTTTCTGGTGGTTTTTATTGGAGATAGGAGTCTCACGGTCTCTCCTGCCCGGGCTGGCTTTGAACCGCGATCCTCAGATCTCAGCCTCCTGAGTAGCTAGGATTACAGGCGTGAGCCACCAGCGCCCGGCCTTTTGGTAGTTTTTTGGAGATAAGACTCACTGATTTTTCCTGCTTACAACCTTCTGAATAGATAGGATTAAAGTTGTGAGCCACTTTCCCCCACCTTCATTGTTTACTTTTGTAGGAGCACATAAAGTACTTCCACCACATTTGTCCATTTGCCCTTCCCTTCACAATGCTACCCCCACCAAAAACCTTATAATAGATTTCTTAATCCTTTGATTAAAGTAAACTAAGCAAAGAGACAATTAAAAATGATATGCTATGTCTTAGGTTGCCTTGATCTTAGCAGAGTATCACTTCAAGTTAAAACTGATTAACAAAAATTGAAGAAAAATACCGAGGAGACTCAAAATTGAACAAAGTAAATCCTAATCTTCAAGTTTCAGGTCTCCAAGTAAAAGGAAAGCAGAAACTGTTGTTGGGAGTTCCAGGTAACCAGTGAGGCTTGATAGTCAAAAGTGATGTGTGATCCTGAAGTCTGAGGGGAGGATGAGCAGTACTAATGTATAAGTGTTTAAAATCCCTCACTTCAATGGTTATGCTGGGGTGAAGTTGAGAATGTCCTTGTTCAAGGTTTTGGGTATCATCATATTTATGACTTCATGAAATCCCATAACATCATGATGCCTCTTCCTGAAAATTCATTGAGTAATCCTAGCTACTCAGAAGGCTGAGATCTGAGCATCATGGTTTAGTTATCTCCAATTAATCACCAAAAAGATGGAAGTGGAACTGCAGCTCAAGTGGAAAATCACTAACCTTGAGGGGGAAAAAAAGCAAACAAGAACAGATTCTAAGCCCTGAGTTCAAGTCCTAGCAGTGGGGATGGGGAGAGTTTGATTGAGAAGGAAGACAAAAGACAGTCAAAGCCAAGAGTAAAGTAGGCCCTAAAAGTTCAGAGATTACAACCTAGAATGCCTTTAACCAAGGATGCTTGTCTTAGTTGGGTTTTTCTTATTGTGATTTTTATAGGCAAACAGCATTGAATTGGAGAAAAAATAGCTTTCTCAACCTAAACCAAATATCAAAATGAAGAAAAAGTCTATCTTGTGCAAGCCTATAAAGCAGGAGTTACTGGAGGGGAATGAAGAAAGCCTAAAGAAGAGCTCAGCATCCCAGAGAATGGTGTGTCAGACCAGGAAAGCAAAGAGGAGGACCAGGAGCCAGAATCAT